>NC_083714.1:70314951-70577451 GCF_033118175.1 Dama dama | reverse complement strand
TAGAGCAGAAATTTTTAATTTCAATGAAGTCCAGCTTATCAATTATTTACATAATGGATCTATCATTTGTTGTTATATCTAAAAAGTCATCACCATGCCCAAGGTCATTTAGGTTTTTTCCTATGATGTCTTATAGGAATTTTATAGCTTTGCATTTTGCATTTATGTCTGTAAGCCTTTTGAGTCATTTTTTTGTTACGTGTTTAAGGTCTATGTCTAGATGCTTTTACTTCAGAGTTGTGGGGAAGTATATGGATCATATCAATGTCTAATTGTTCTAGCACAATTTTTTGAAAAGGCTATCTTTCCTTTGTTGTATTGCTTTTGCTCATTTGCCAAAAATTAGTTGACTACATTTTCATGGATCTATTCTGGGCTCTCTATTCTGTTCTATTAACATATTTGTTTATTTGTTCATCCATGCCACATTGTCTTGATAAGTCTTGAAGTCAGGTACCATCAGCCCTCTGAGTTTCTTATCCTCCTTCAGTACTGAATTGACTATTCTGAGTCTTTTCATCTCTGTATAAAGTTTAGCATCAGTTTATCAATATGCACTAAATAACTTGCTGGGATTTTGCATTAATTTAGTTCAAAATATTTTTAAATTTTGGATATGTGCTTTGACCCATGTGTCATTTAGAAGTGTGTTGTTTAATCTCCAAGTATTTGGGGATTTTTCAGCTCTCTTTCTGTTAATTTCACCGTGATTTGAGAGAATGCATTTAAACAATTTCTATTCTTTTAAATTTTGTAGGGTTTGTTTTGTGGCTCAGAATGTGGTCCACCTTGATAAATACCCCATACAGGTTTGAAAAGAACATAGTCTGCTGTTGTTTAATGAGGTAGTCTATAGATGTCAATTATATTCAGTTGAATATGCTGGTAAGTTCTGTTTGCTGGATCTGTCCATTTCTGATAGAGGACTGCTGAAGTTTTAAACTATGATAATGAATTCATTGTTTCTCTTTGCAATTCTATTAGTTTTTCCCTCCAGTGCTTTGACATTCTGTTATTTGGTGGATACACATTAAGAATTGTATATTCTTGATGTAATGACCCCCTTATCATTATGCAATACTTTTCTTTACCCCTGATAATTTTCCTTGCTCTGGAATATGTTCTAAATTTAATATATTACTTTATTTTGATTAATTCATCTGTCTTCATCCTTTAATTTCAACCTATATGTATCTTCATATTTAAAGGGAACTTTTTGCTCATTTGGTTTAGGTCTTATGTATTTGATCTATTCTGATGATTTCTGTCTTTCAGCTGGTGTATTTAGAATTCAATATTTAAAGTGATCACTGCTAAAGTTGGATTAACATTTACCATATTTAGAAGGGAAGTCCCAAGATGGTGAAGGAAAGGGATGGGGAGATCAGTTTCTCCCCAAAAAATTCATCAAAAAGATAATTTGAATGTTAGGCAACTTCCACAAAACAACTTCTGAACATAAGCGGAGGAAACCAAGCACCCAGAAAGGCAACCCATTCTCTTTGAAAGGAGGTAGGACAAAATATAAAAGATAAAAACAGAGACAAAAGATTTAGGGATGGAGACTCATCCCGGGGAATGAATCATGAAGGAAGAAAAATTTCCACAAAATAGGAAACCCTCTTACAGGCAGATTTGTTGGGAGTTATGGAACCTCAAAGGGCAAAATAACCAGGAAGAAAAAAAAAAAAAAAAAAGACAGAACTTTTGCCTAACCACAACTCCCAGCAGAGAAGTAGCCCAGGTGCTCTCATCTGCCACCAATGAGTGGGGACCGGTCAGGGAGGCATGGGCTGCATCATCGGTTCTTAAGGTGAGGACTGGGGCTGAATGCCCCAAGGATAACCTGAGGGAGCTAACACAAGACAGAAACCCAAACTGTGGGATCTCCAGAGGGACAAAAAAAGAGAAAAAAAAAAAAAAAACTTTCCTGCAAAAGGCTCCAATGTAGCATGGTAACCCCTAGAGTGATCACAGAATAAAAGATTGAGCAAATACCAAAGAATACCAAAGGAGAACAAGTCGGCTACTGTATAGGCCCCTCGGGATGGAAGCAGAGAGGCAGACATGCAATAGCTAGAGCTGGAAGGCAAGGGGGTGCTGTAATCTCAGCCACAGAGACAGCATCTTCCACCAAACTGTGAGCAGGCTCCCAGTTGCTAACCATGTCTTCCTGGCAGCCTGGAAAGTTGACAACTGCCAGGAGTATCATAGCCTGAGATCAGCTCCTCAGAGAGGATACACAACACACCTGATATGGTGCTCTTGTGGTACACCCGGGAAACCAAGTGGTTGGGACCAGGGAGATGGTTAAGACACATGGCCTTCCTGGGGCAGTGTATTCACCAAGCACCTGGTCACCTGAGCTACTCAGGCCTGGGAGGGAACAAAACACACAGAACATCTGGGTCTGTGCCTCTGCAGAGTACCCAATAACCTGAGCAGCATAGACCTGGGAAGTGCATGAAATACAAGGTCCACTTGGAACAGTGCCCTTGCAGAGAACCTTGGAGCCTAAGAAGTGTAGACCGGGAAGCACATGCTGCCTTGAGATATGGCAAATCAGTGTGGTCCATACACTGCAAGCACACCCCACACATATCAGTGGTACTTGTTTGAAGTGCCCCTCCCTCCACACAACACAACTGAACAAGTAAGCCTAAATAAGTGGCCACATTCACCCTCTTGTGTCAAGGCAGAGATTAGACACTGAAGAAACTTGCAAACAGAAGAAGTTGAAATAAACAAGAGGGAACGGCTCTGGAAATGACAAGTGCATCAGATTAAAACCATGCAGTTAATACTGACTGAATTGGAGAGGGACCTATAGACCTTGAGAAGAAGTACAAGCTGGAACAAGGAACTATTTGACACTGAATTGATCCTACACTGCCCACAACAGCCCCAGATAAATTCCTAGTACCACACTAATTCTCCAGCAAAACAGGAACACAACCCTGAGCATTAAAAGACAAGCTGTCCAAAGCCATGCTAAACTCATAGATACCCCAAAACTCACTACTGGACACTACATTGCATTCCAGAGAGAAGAAATCCAGTTTCACCCACCAGAACCAGAACCACAAGCTCCCCTAACCAGGAAACCTGGACAAACCACTACTGCAACCCAACCTACATTAAAGAGGAACCATGGACTTCCAGCCTACAGAAAGGGCACCCCAAACACAACAATCTAAACAAAATGAAATGGCAGATAAATATTTAGCAGGTGAAGAAGCTTTATAGATAATAACTCATCAAAACAAACCAACAAAAAAAAAAAAAAAAAAAAAAAGGAGGTGGTAGGGAGTCTACCTGAAAAAGAACTCAGAATAATGATATTAAAGATGATATAAAACCTTGAAAAGAAAACAGAGTTACAGATACATAGACTAGAGACAAGGATTGAGAAGACGCAAGAAATGTTTAACAAGGACTGAGAAGAAATAAAGAAGAATCAATCAATAATGAATAATGAAATAACAGAGATCAAAAGTACTCTGAAGGGAACCAACAGTAGAGTAACTGAGGCAGAAGAAAGTATAAGTGAGGTGGAATATAGAATGGTGGAAATAAATGAAGCAGAGAGGGAAAAATAAAAACTAATTAAAAGAAATGAGGACAACCTCAGAGGCCCCTGGGACAATGCTAAATGCTCCAACATTCGAACCATAGCTGTCCCAGAATAATATGAAGACAAAAAGAAAGGGCATGAGAAAATATTTGAGGAGATAATAGTTTAAAACATCCTTAAAATGGGGAAGGAAGTAACTACCCAAGTCCAAGAAACCCAGAGAGTCCCAAACAGGATAAACCCAAGGCAAAACACCCCAAGACATACAATAATCAAACTAACAAAAATTAAGCACAAAGAGCAAATATTAAAAGCAGCAAAGGGAAAAGCAATAAATAGCACACAAGGGGGTCTCCATAAGGATAAGAGCTGAACTTTCAACAGAACATCATCAGGCCAGAAGGGAATGGCAGGACATACGTAAAGTGATGAAAGAGGAAAACCTACAACCAAGATTACTACACCCAGAAGGATCCCATTTGGATATGAAAGATAAAACAAAAGATTACAGACAAGCAAAAGCTGAGAGAATTCAGCACCAGCAAACCAGCTCTTCAACAAATGCTAAAGGATCTTCTCTAGACAGGGAACAAAGAAAAGGTTAATAAAATCGAACCCTAAATGACAAAGTAAATGGTAACAGGATCATACTTCTCAAAAAATGCCCTTAAATATAAATGGGTTGAATGCCCCAATCAAAATACAAAGACTGGCTGAATGGATAAAAAAAAACAAGAGAACTATACATGCTGTCTACAAGAGATCCACCTCAGACCAAGGGACAAATACAGACTGAAAGTGAAGGGCTAAAAAAGATATTTCATGCACATGGAGACCAAAAGAAAGCACGAGTAGCAGTACTCATATCAGATAAAACAGACTTTGAAATAAAGTCCTTGAGAAAAGACAAAGAAGGACACTCCATAATGATCAAAGGATCAATCCAAGAAGAAGATACAACAATTATTAATATATATGCACCCAACATAGGAGCACCTCAATATGTAAGGAATATGCTAAAAAGTATGAAAGGGGAAATTAGCAGTAACACAATAATAGTGGGAGACTTTAATACCCCACTAACACCTATGGATAGATCAAACAAACAGAAAATTAGCAAGGAAAAACAAGCTCTAAATGATAAAATGGACCTGTTAGACCTAATAGATATGTCTAGAGCATTTCACCCCGAAACAGTAGAGTTCAACTTTTTCTCCAGTGCACATGGAACCTTTCTCAAGATATATCACATCCTGGGCCATAAATCTAGCATTGGGAAATTAAGAAAAAATGAAGTCATTTCAAGCATCTTTTCGATCACAATGTGGTAAGATTAGATAACAATGACAGGGGGAAAAAAACTATTAAAATACAAATATATGGAGGCTAAACAACAAACTTCTGAATAACCAACAGATCACAGAAGAAACAAAAAAATAAATCAACATATGCATAGCAACAAATGAAAAAGAAAATGCGACAATCCAAAACCTATGGGATTCAGTAAAAGGAGTACTAAGAGGAAGGTTCATAGCAATGCAAGCTTACTTCAAGAAACAGGAGGAACATTGAATAAATAATCTAACTTTACACCTAAATCAACTAGAAACAGAAGAAAAGAAGAACTCCAAAGTTAGTAATAGAGAATAAATCATAAATAGAGGAGCAGAAAAAAAAATGAAAAAGAAATGAAAGAGACTATAGAAAAAATCAACAAAACTAAAAGCCCCTCTGAGAGGTAAGTAAAATTGACAAACCATTACCTGGACTCATCAAGAAAAATAAGGAGAAGAATCAAATCAATAAACATAGAAATGAAAATGGAGAAATCACAGCAGACAACACAGAAATACAGAGGATCATAAGGGACTATTATCAGCAACTATATGCCAATAAAATGGACAACTTGGAAGAAATGGACGAATTCTTAGAAAATTATAACCTTCCAAAACTGAACCAGGAAGAATTAGAAATTCTTAACTGACCCATCACAAGCATGGAAATTAAAACTGTAATCATAAATCTTCCAGCAAACAAAAGCCCAGGATCAGATGGCTTCACAGCTGAATTCTACCAGAAATTTAGAGAGGAGCTAAGACCTGTTCTACTCAAATCATCCAGAAAATTGCAGAGGAAGGTAAACTCCCAAACTTATTCTATGAGGCCATCATCACCCTAATACCAAAACTAGAAAAGATATGCCACACAAAAAAAGAAAACTACAGGCCAATATCACTGGTGAACATAGATGCAGAAATTCTCAACAAAATTCTAGCAAATGGAATCCAACAATGTATTAAAAAGATCATACTGGAAATAGAACTGTCATATGACCCAGCAATCCCACTTCTGGTTATACACACCAAGGAAACCAGATCTGAAAGAGACACATGCACCCCAATGTTCATCGCAGCACTGTTTATAATAGCCAGGACATGGAAGCAACCGAGATGCCCATCAACAGATGAATGGATAAGGAAGCTGTGGTACATATACACCATGGAATATTACTCAGCCATTAGAAAGAATTCATTTGAATCAGTTCTAATGAGACGGATGAAACTGGAGCCCATTATACAGAGTGAAGTAAGCCAGAAAGATAAAGAACATTACAGCATACTAACACATATATATGGAATCTAGAAAGATGGTAATGATAACCCTATATGCAAAACAGAAAAAGAGACACAGATGGACAGAACAGACTTTTGGACTCTGTGGGAGAAGGCGAGTGTGGGATGTTTCCAGAGAACAGCATTGAAACATGTATATTATCTAGGGTGAAACAGATCACCAGCCCAGGTTGGATGCATGAGACAAGTGCTCGGGCCTGGTGCACTGGGAAGACCCAGAGGGATTGGGTAGAGAGGGAGGTGGGAGGAGGGATCAGGATGGGGAATACATGTAAATCCATGGCTTATGCAAGTTAATGTATGACAAAAACCACTACAATATTTTAAAGTAATTAGCCTCCAACTAATAAAAATAAATGGAAAAAAAAGTAATCATACATTATGACCAAGTGAGCTTTACCCAAGGGATGCAAGGATTCTTCAGTATTCACAAATCAATCAATGTGATATACCATATTAACATATTGAAAGATAAAAACCATAATATTATCTCAGTAGATACAGAGAAAGACTTTGAAAAACTTCAACAATCATTTATGATTAAAAAAAAAAAAAAAGAAATCTCCAGAAAGCAGGCATAGAAGGAAACTACTTCAACGTAATAAAAGCCATCTATATATATATTATATATATATATATATATATATATATATATATATATATATATATATAATGAGACAAGTGCTTGGGCCTGGTGCACTGGGAAGACCCAGAGGAATCGGGTGGAGAGGGAGGTGGGAGGGGGGATCGGGATGGGGAATACGTGTAACTCTATGGCTGATTCATATCAATGTATGACAAAACCCACTGAAATGTTGTGAAGTAATTAGCCTCCAACTAATAAAAGACAATAAAATAAATAAAAGCCATCTAGAATAAATCCACAGCAAACATTATCCTCAATGGATAAAGATTGAGAGCATTTCCCCTAAAATCAGGAAGAAGACAAGGGTGCCCACTCACCATTACTATTCAACATAGTTTTGGAAGTCCTATCCATAGCAATCAGAGAAGAAACAGAAATGAAAAGAATCCAGAATGGAAAAAAAAAATAAGTAAAATTCACACTGCTTGCAGATAACATGATCCTTTAATAGAAAACCCTAAAGATAACACCAGAAAATTGCTAGAGCTAATCAATGAATATAGCAAAGTTCAGGATATCAAATTAACACACATAAATCCCTTATATTCCTATACACTAACAATGAGAAAACAGAAAGAGAAATTAGGAAACAATCCCATTCACCATAGCAATGAAATGAATAAAATACCTCAGACTGAATTTTCAAAAGAAACAAAAGACCTATATGGAGAAAACTATAAATCACTGATGAAAAAAAATCAAAGATGACACAATAAGATGGAGAAATATACCATGTTCTTGGATCAGAAGAATCATTGTAGTGAAAATGAGTATACTAGCCAAAGCAATCTATAGACTCAATGCAATCTCTATCAAGCTATCAAGAGTATTTTCTCACAGAACTAGAACAAATCATTTCACAATTTGTATGGAAACACATAAAACCTCAAATAGCCAAAACAATCTTGAGAAAGAAGAATGGAACTGGAGGACTCAACCTGCCTGATTTCAGCCTATACTACAAAGCAACAGTCATCAACACCGTATGGTACTGGTGCAAAGACAGAAATATAGATCAATGGAACAGAATAGAAAGCCCAGAGATAAATCCATGCATCTATGGACTACTTATCTTTGATAAATGAGGCAAAAATATACAATGGAGAAAAGACAATCTCTTTAACAAGTGGTGCTGGGAAAACTGGTCAATCACTTGCAAAAGAATAAAACTAGATCACTTTCTAACACCATACACAAAATTAAACACAAAATGGATTAAAGATCTAAATGTAAGACCAACAACTATAGAACTCCTAGAGGAAAACATACACAGAACACTCTCTGACATAAATCACAGCAAGATCCACTAGGACCCACTTCTAAGAGTAATGGAGTGCAAATGGGACCTAATTAAACTTAAACACTTTTGCACAATGAAGGAAACTATAAGCAAGGATAAAAGGGAGCCTTCAAAAAGGGAGAAAATAATAGCAAATGAAACAACTGACAAAAATTAATCTCAAAAATATACAAGCAGCTCATTTAGCTCAAATCAAGAAAAAATAAATGACCCAATCAAAAAAATGGGCCAAAGCCCTAAATAGACATTTCTCCAAAGAAGACATACAGATGGCGAACAAACATATGAAAAGATGCTCAACATCACTCATTATCAGAGAAATGCAAATCAAAATCACAGTGAGGTATCATTTCACACAAGTCACAATGGCCACCATCAAAAAGTCTATAAACAATAAATGCTCAAGAGGGTGTGGAGTAAAGTGAAGCCTCTTACAGTCTTGGTGGGAATGCAAACTAGTACAGCCACTATGGAGAACAGTGTGGATATTCTTTATAAAACTGGATATAGAACTGCCTATATGCAAAACAGAAAAAGAGACACAGATGTATAGAACAAAATTTTGGACTCTGTGGGAGAAGGGGAGGGTGGGGTGTATCGAGAGAACAGCATCAAAACATGTCTATTATCTAGGGTGAAACAGACCACCAGCCCAGGTGGGATGCATGAGACAAGTGCTCGGGCCTGGTGCACTGGGAAGACCCAGAGGAATCGGGTGGAGAGGGAGGTGGGAAGGGGGGATCGGGATGGGGAATACATGTAAATCCATGGCTGATTCATGTCAATGTATGGCAAAAACCACTACAATATTGTAACGTAATTAGCCTCCAACTAATAAAAATAAAAAAAAATAAAAAAAAAAAAAAAAAAAAAAAAAAAGAACTGCCTTACAGCCCAGCAATCCCACTACTGGGCATACACACCAAGGAAACCAGAATTGAAAGAGACACGGGTACCTCAATGTTCATTGCAGCACTGTTTACAATAGACAGAACTTGGAAGCAACCTACATGTCCGTTAGCAGATGAATTAATAAGAAAGTGTGGTACATATCCACAATACAATATTACTCAGCTATGAAAAAGAACACATTTGAGTCAGTTCTAATGAAGTGTATGAACCTGGAGCCTATTATACAGAGCGAATTAAATCAGAAAGAAAAACACCAATACAGTATGTCACCACATATATATGGAATTTACAAAGATGATAATGATGATCATATATGCAAGACAGAAAAAGAGACACAGATGTAAAGAACAGACTTTTGGACACTGTGGGAGAAGGCAAAGGTGGGATGATTTGAGAGAATAACACTGAAACATTTATATTACCATATGTGAAATAGATTTCCAATCCAAGTTTGATGCATGATGCAGGGCTCTCAAAGCCGGTGCACTGGGGCAACCCAGAGAGATTAGATGTGGAAGGAGGTTGGAGGGGGTTTCAGGACGGGGGGACACATGTACAACAGTGGCTGATTTGTGTCAATGTATGGCAAAAAAACGACCCCAATATTGTAAAGTAATTAGCCTCCAATTAAAATAAATTAATTAGTTGAAAATATTTACCATATTTATTGCAATTTTCTATTTTTTGCCTTTGTCCTCTGATCCATTTTTATCTTACACAGATTTTCTCCCTTTTCTGGTTTTAATTGACTTTTTTATTTGGTTCCATTTTTCTCTCATTTCTTACTATTTCATATACTACTTTTCAAAAGTTTTTTTTTCCAATTTTATTGAGATGTAATTAACATATATCACTGTACCTGTTGAAGGTATATGATCATAACGATTTGACTTACAGATATTGTGAAACGTTACTGCAATATGTTTAGTTAGTATTCATCATCTCATATAGGTACAATAAGAAGAAAAAGGCAAGCAAAAAAATGAAACTTTTCCCTTGTGTTGAGAAGTCAGAATTTACCCTCTTAATTACTCTGTATTCCTAGTACTTCTTTATCTTTTTTTTTTTTTTTTTAGTTGGAGGCTAATTACTTCACAACATTTCAGTGGGTTTTGTCATACATTGATATGAATCAGCCATAGATTTACACATATTCCCCATCCTGATCCCCCCTCCCACCTCTCTCTCCACCCGATTCCTCTGGGTCTTCCCAGTGCACCAGGCCCGAGCACTTGTCTCATGCATCCCACCTGGGCTGGTGATCTGTTTCACCATAGATAGTATACATGCTGTTCTTTTGAAATATCCCACCCTCACCTTCTCCCACAGAGTTCAAAAGTCTGTTCTGTATTTCTGTGTCTCTTTTTCTGTTTTGCATATAGGGTTATCGTTGCCATCTTTCTAAATTCCATTTTATGTGTTAGTATGCTGTAATGTTCTTTATCTTTCTGGCTTACTTCACTCTGTATAATAGGCTCCAGTTTCATCCATCTCATTAGGACTGATTCAAATGAATTCTTTTTAACGGCTGAGTAATATTCCATGATGTATATGTACCACAGCTTCCTTATCCATTCATCTGCTGATGGGCATCTAGGTTGCTTCCATGTCCTGGCTATTATAAACAGTGCACGTGCATTGGGGTGCACGTGTTTCTTTCAGATCTGGTTTCCTCAGTGTGTATGCCCAGAAGTGGTATTGCTGGGTCATATGGCAGTTCTATTTCCAGTTTTTTTAAGAAATCTCCACACTGTTTTCCACAGCGGCTGTACTAGTTTGCATTCCCACCAACAGTGTAAGAGGGTTCCCTTTTCTCCACACCCTCTCCAGCATGTATTGCTTGTAGACTTTTGGATAGCAGCCATCCTGACTGGCGTGTAATGGTACCTCATAGTGGTTTTGATTTGCATTTCTCTGATAATGAGTGATGTTGAGCATCTTTTCATGTGTTTGTTAGCCATCTGTATGTCTTCTTTGGAGAAATGTCTGTTTAGTTCTTTGGCCCATTTTTTTATTGGGTCATTTATTTTTCTGGAATTGAGCTACAGGAGTTGCTTGTATATTTTTGAGATTAATCCTTTGTCTGTTTCTTCATTTGCTATTATTTTCTCCCAATCTGAGGGCTGTCTTTTCACCTTACTTATAGTTTCCTTTGTAGTGCAAAAGCTTTTAAGTTTCATTAGGTCCCATTTGTTTAGTTTTGCTTTTATTTCCAATATTCTGGGAGGTGGGTCATAGAGGATCTTGCTGTGATTTATGTCGGAGAGTGTTTTGCCTATGTTCTCCTCTAGGAGTTTTATAGTTTCTGGTCTTACATTTAGATCTTTAATCCATTTTGAGTTTATTTTTGTGTATGGTGTTAGAAAGTGTTCTAGTTCCATTCTTTTACAAGTGGTTGACCAGTTTTCCCAGCACCACTTGTTAAAGAGGTTGTCTTTTTTCCATTGTATATCCTTGCCTCCTTTGTCAAAGATAAGGTATCCATAGGTTCGTGGATTTGTCTCTGGGCTTTCTATTCTGTTCCATTGATCTATATTTCTGTCTTTGTGTCAGTACCATACTGTCTTGATGACTGTGGCTTTGTAGTAGAGTCTGAAGTCAGGCAGGTTGATTCCTCCAGTTCCATTCTTCTTTCTCAAGATTACTTTGGCTATTCGAGGTTTTTTTGTATTTCCATACAAATTGTGAAATTCTTTGGTCTAGTTCTGTGCAAAATACTGTTGATAGCTTGATAGGGATTGCATTGAATCTATAGATTGCTTTGGGTAGAATAGCCATTTTGACAATATTGATTCTTCCAATCCATGAACGTGGTATGTTTCTCCATCTGTTTGTGTCCTCTTTGATTTCTTTCATCAGTGTTTTATAGTTTTCTATGTATAGGTCTTTTGTTTCTTTAGGTAGATATACTCCTAAGTATTTTATTCTTTTTGTTGCAATGGTGAATGGTATTGTTTCCTTAATTTCTCTTTCTGTTTTTTCATTGTTAGTAAATAGGAATGCAAGGGATTTCTGTGTGTTAATTTTATATCCTGCAACTTTACTATATTCATTGATTAGCTCTTGAAGTTTGTACCTTTTGACCACCTTTCTCCAATTCCCCTTATTCTTAACACTCACCTCTAGTAATCACAATCCTAATCAGTTTTTCTACGAGTTTAGAGTCTTTCATTTTGTTTTCTTTTATTTTAGAATCCACATGTAAGTGAGCTCAAGCAGCATTTGTTTTACTCTGTCTGACTTAGCACAATGCCCTCAAGTTCCCTTCACATAACAAAATTTCCTTGTTTTTAAGTTTAAATAATACTCCCTTTGGTATATGTATAATCTCACACAGTCATCAAAAACAAGACTTGGAGCTGACTGTGGCTCAGATCATGAACTCATTGCAAAATTCAAACTTAAATGAACAAAAGTATGGAAAACCACTAGGCAATTCAGGTATGATATAAACTAAATCCTTTACAACCCTACAGTGGAAGTGACGAATAGATTCAAGGTGTTAGACCTGATAGACACAGTGTCTGAAGAACTATGGGCAGAGGTTCACAACATTGTACAGGAGGCAGTGATCAAAAATATCCTGCAAAAAATAAATGCAAAAAGGCAAAATGGTTGTCTGAGGAGACGTTACAAATAGCTGAGAAAATAAGAGAAGCAAAAGGCAAAGGAGAAAAGGAAAGATATAACCAACTGAGTGCAGAGTTCCAATGAATAGCAAGGAGTGATAAGAGAGTCTTCCTAAGTGAACAAAGCAAAAAATTAGAGGAAAGCAATAGAATGGGAAAGACTAAAGTTCTTTTCAAGAAAGTTAGAGATACCAAGGGGACATTTCATGGGAAGATAGGCACAATAATGGGTGAAATGGTATGGGCCGAACAAAAACAGAAGATATTAAGAAGAGGCAGCAAGACTACACAGAAGAACTATACCAAAAAATCTTAATGACCCAGACAACCATAATCGTGTGATCCCTCACCTGGAGCCAGACATCTTGGAGTGCAAAGTCAAGTGGGCCTTAGGAAGCATCACTATGAACAAAACTAGTGGAGGAGTTGGAGTCCAGCTGAGCTAGTTCAAAACCTAAAGGATGATATTGTGAAAGTGCTACACTCCATATGCCAGCAAATTTTGGAAACCCAGCAGTGGGCACAGAACTGGAAAAGGTCAGTTTTCATTCCAATCCCAAAGAAGGGAAATGCCAAAGATGTTCAAATTACTGCACAATTTCACTCATTTCACATGCTATCTTGGTAATGCTCAAAATCCTTCAAGGTTGGGTTCAATAGTATGTGAACTAAAAACTTCCAAATGTATGAGCTGGATTTAGGAAAGCAGAGGAATTAGAGATCAAATTGCCAGCATCCATTAGATCATAGAAAAAGCAAGAGAATTCCAGGGGAAAAAATCTACTTCTGCTTCATTGACTACACTAAAGCCTTTGACTATGTGGATCACATAAAACTGTGCAAAATTCTTAAAGAGATGGGAATACCAGACCATGTTACGTACTTACTGAGAAATCTATGCAGGTCAAGAATCAACAGTTAGAACTGGACATAGAACAGCAAACTGGTTCCAAATCGGGAAAGGAGCATGTCAAAATTGGTCAAAGAGTATGTCAATGCTGTATATTGCCACCCTGCTTATTTAACTTCTATGCAGAGTATATCATGTGAAATGCTAGGCTGGATAAACACGAGCTGGAGTCAAGATTGCATGAAGGAATATTGATAACCACAGACATACAGATGACAGTCCCTTTATGGCAGAAAACAAAGAGGAAGTAAAGAGCCTCTTGCTGAAAGTGAAAGAAGAGAGTGGAAAAGCTGGCTTAAAACTCAACATTCATAAAGCTAAGATCATGGCATCCAGTCCCATCACTTCACGGCAAATAGATGGGGAAAAAATGGAAACAGTGATAGACCATTCTCTTGGGCTCCAAAATCACTGCAAATGGTGACAGCAGTCATGAAATCAGAAGAAACTTGCTCCTTGGAAGAAAAGCTATGACAAAATTATACAACATATTAAAAAGCAGAGACATTACCTTGCCAACATAGTCTGTATAGTCAAAGCTATGGTTTTTCCAGTAGTCATGTATGGATGTCAGAGTTGGACCATAAAGAAGGCTGAGCACCGAATAATTGATGTTTTTGAAATGTGGTGTTGGAGAAGACTCTTGAGAGTTCCTGGGACTGCAAGGAGTTCCAATCAGTCATTCCTAAAGGAAATCACCCCTAAACACTCATTAGAGAGACAGATTCTGAGGCTGAAACTTCAATACTTTGGCCACCTGCTGCAAAGAACTGATTCAGTGGAAAGACTCTGATGTTGGGCAAGTTTGAAGGCAGAAGGAGAAAGGCACAATAGAGCATGAGGTATTTGGACGGCATCGCCGACTCGATGGACATGAGTTTGAGCATGCTTCTGGAGATGGTGATGGACAGGGAAGCCTGGCTTGCTGCAGTCCATTGGGTCACAAAGTGTCAGACATGACTGAGTGACTGAAGAACAGCAAATATTGCACAATTTTATCCATTCATCTGTCAATGGGCACTAAAGTTGTTTCCATGTCTTAACTATTGTAAATAATGCTGTTATATGAGGATGGACATCTTTCTTAGTTAAAATTTTCGTTCCTTTGAAATGTTTTCTGAAATGGAATTGATGAATCATATAGTAGTTTTATTTCTAATTTTTAAAATGATACTTCATACTATTGTCCATAGTGACAGTACCAGTTGACAATCCCACCAGAATTTCACATGGATTCCCTTTTCTCTGGATCCACGCATGTTGCCTCTTTGATGAAGATCATTCTAACAGGTGTGAGGTGATATTTCATTGTGGTTTTGATTTGCAGTTTCCTAAATACTAGTGATTTTGAGCAACTTTTCTTGTACTTTCTGGCCATTCGAATATAGCCTTTGAAAGAAGTGTCCATTCAGATCATTTGCCCATTTTAAATTGAATTATTGGGGCTGTTTTGCTATTGAGATGTATTAGTTGGCTATATGTTTTGGACACTTACAACTTATCAAATATATGCTTTGCAACTTTTTTATTCTATATGATTTTTATAGTATAAATTTAAGGATATTTAGTGCATGCATTCACAATGTTGTGCAACAGTCACCTTTCTTCAGTTTCAGAAATGTTTCAGCACCCAGAAGAACACCATATTCTCTTTAAGTAATAACACACACACACCCCATTCTCTCCTACCCTCAGGCCCTGTGGGTAGGAGATCTGCTTTTTGTGTTTCTGGATTTTCATTTCACTTACAGGAATCATAAAATAAATTTGCTTTTGTATCTGGCTACTTTCACTTTGCATACTGTTTCAAAGTTCAAGTTATAGCACATTACTTCATTCCTTTTGATGGTTGAATAATATTCCATTGTATATATGTGACTATTTGTACATTCATCTGTTGATGGATAATTGTGTTGTCTCCATCTTTTAATGATGCTATAAACATTCATGTGTAAATTTTAATGTGGGTATACATCCTATTTCTTTGTACATACTTACAGTGGGATTGGTGGGACAATTATAATTCTATGTTCAATTTTTCAAAGAAATGCCAAACTGTTTTCCACAATGACTGCACCATTTTACACAATCAGCAGCAACATACAAAGGCTCATATTTTGCCACACCTTCGCCAATACTAGCTACCTAATGGCATTTTTTGCTTTATATTAAAAGCCATCCTAGTGGATGTAAAGTACTATTTCATTGTTGTTTTGATTTGCATTTCCTTAAAAACCAAATAAATTTTACATCTACTCACACGTTTGTTGAACATTTCGACTTTGGAGAAATGACTATTCAAGTCCATTGAAAATGTTTTAATTGGGTTGTTTGTCTTTTTGCTGTTGAGTTATGAGTTCTTATTATTTACTATCCCTTATCAAACTTATGATTTGCAAATATTTTCTCCCATTCCATAGGTTGTATTTTCATTTTCTGATAATATCCTTTGATTCACAAAAGTTTTTAATTTTTTTAAAATTAATTAATTTATTTTAATTGGATGCTAATTACTTTACAACGTTGGGGTCGTTTTTGTCATATATTGCTATGAATCAGTGATGGGTGTACATGTATCCCCAATCCTGAAACCCCCTCCCACCTCCCACCTGATCCCACCCCTCAGGGTCATCCCAGTGTACTGTCCCTGAGCACCCTGTCTCATGCATCAATCCTGGACTGGAAATCTATTTCACATACTGTAATATACATGATTTAATGCTATTCTCTCAAATCATCCCACCATCGTCTTCTTCCACAGAGTCCAAAAGTCTGATCTTTACATCTGTGTATCTTTTGCTGTCTCTCCTATAGGGTCATCGTTACCATCTTTCTAAATTCCTTGTATATGCAGTAATATACTGTATTGGTGTTTTTCTTTCTGACTTACTTCACTCTGTATAGTAGGCTCCAGTTTCATCCACCTCATTAGAATTGATTAAAATGCATTCTTTTTAATAGCTGATTAATATTTCATTATGGATATGTACCACAACTTTCTTATCCATTCGTCTACTGACGGACATCTAGGTTGCTTCCATGCTCTGTCTATTGTAAATAGTGGCAGTGAATATTGGAGTACCTGTTTCTCTTTCAATCCTGGTTTCCTGGGTGTGTATATCCACCAGTGGGATTGCTGGGTTGTAAGTCAGTTCTATATCCAGTTTTGTAAGGAATCTCCACACTGTTCTCCATAGTGGTTGTACTAGTTTGCATTCCCACCAACAGTGTAAGAGGGTTCCCTTTTCTCCACACCCTCTCCAGCTTTTATTGTTTATAGACTTTTTGATAACAGCCATTCTGACTGGTGTGAGATGGTACCTCAATGTGGTTTTGATTTGCATTTCTCTGATAATGAGTGATGTTGAGCATCTTTTCATGTGTTTGTTAGCCATCTGTATGTCTTCTTTGGAGAAATATCTATTTAGGTCTTTGGCCCATTTTTTGAATGGGTCATTTATTTTTCTGGAATTGAGCTACATGAGCTGCTTGTATATTTTTGAGATTAATTCTTTGTCAGTTGCTTCATTTGCTATTATTTTCTCCCATTCTGAAGGCTGTCTTTTCATCTTGCTTATAGTTTCCTTTGTTGTGTGAAGCTTTTAAGTTTAATTTGCTCCCACTTGTTTATTTTTGCTTTTATTTCCATTGCTCTGGGAGGTGGGTCATAGACAATCCTGCTGTGATTTACGTCAGAGAGTGTTTTCCCTGTTTTCTTCTAGGAGTTGTATAGTTTCTGGTCTAGATCTTTAATCCATTTTGAGTTCATTTTTTGTGTATGGTGTTAGAAACTGTTCTAGTTTCATTCTTTTGCAAGTGTTTGACCAGTTTTCTCAGCACCACATGTTAAAGAGATTCTTTTCTCCATTGTATATTCTTGCCTCCTTTGTCAAAGATAAGGTGTCCATAGGTATGTGAATTTATTTCTGGGCTTTCTATTTTGTTTCATTGATCTATTTTTCTGTCTTTATGCCAGTACCATACTGACTTAATGATTCTAACTTTGTAGTATAGCCTGAAGTTATTCAGGTTGATTCCTCCAGCTCAAATCTTCTTTATCAAGATTGCTTTGGCTATTCAAGATTTTTTGTATATCCATACAAAGTGTGAAATTATTTGTTCTAGTAAAAATACTGTTGGTAGCTTGATAGAGATTGCCTTGACTCTACTGATTGCTTTGGTTCGTATACTCATTTTCATGATATTGTTGCTTCTGATCCATGAACATGATATATTTCTCCATCTATTTGTATCAACTTTGATTTCTTTCATCAGTGTTTTATAATTTTCTATATATTAGTCTTCTGTTTCTTTAGGTAGAATATTCCTAAGTATTTCATTCATTTTGTCACAATGGTGAATGGAAGTGTTTCCTTAATTTCTCTGTCTATTTTCTCATTGTTAGTGTATAGGAATGAAAGGAATTTCTGTGTGTTAATTTTATATCCTGAAACTTTACTATATTCATTGATTAGCTCCAGTAATTTTCTGGTGGTGTCTTTAGGGTTTTCTACGTGGAGAATCATGTCATCGACAAACAGTGAGAGTTGTACTTCTTCTTTTCCAACATGGATTCCTTTTATGTCTTTTTCTTTTTGGATTGCTGTGGCTAAAATTTCCAAAACTATGTTGAATAGTAGTGGTGAGAGTGGGCACCCTTGTCTTGTTCCTGATTTTAGGAGAAATGCTTTCAATTTTTCACCATTGATAATGTTTACTGTGGGTACGGCTTTTATTATGTTGAAGTATGTCCCATCTATCACTGCTTTCTGGAGGGTTTTTATTATAAATGGATGTTGAATTTTCTCAAAGGCTTTCACTGCATCTATTGAGATTATCTTTTTTTTTTATCTTTCAATTTGTTAACATGGTGTGTCACATTGATTGATTTATGAATATTGAAGAATCCTTGCATTCCTGGGATAAAGCAAATTTGGTCATAATGTAAGATCTTTTCAATATATTGTTGGATTCTCTTTGGATTTTGTTAAGGACTTTTCCATCTATGTTCTTCAGTAACATTGGCCTGTAGTTTTCTTTTTTGGTGGCATCTTTGTCTGGTTTGGTATTAGGGTGATGGTGGTCTCATAGAATCAGTTTGGAAGTTTCCCTTCCTCTGCAGTTTTCTGGAAGAGTGTGAGTAGGCTAGGTGTTAGCTCCTCTCTAAATTTTTGGTAGACTATACATGTGAAACTATCTGGTCCTGGGCTTTTGTTTGTTGGAAGATTTCTGATGAGAGTTTCAATTTCTGTTCTTGTGATGGGTCTATTAAGAGTTTCTATTTCTTCCTGGTTCAGTTTTGGGTGGTTATACTTTTCTAAGAATTTGTCCATTTCTTCCAAGTTTTCCATTTTATTAGCATATAGTTGCTGATAGTAGTCTCTTATGATCCTTAATATTTCTGTGTTGTCTGTTTTGATTTCTCCATTTTCATTTATAATTTTGTTGATTTGATTCTTCTCCCTTTCTTTCCTTGATGAGTCTGGCTAATGGTTTACCTATTTTATTTATCTTCTCAATGAAACAGCTTTCAATTTTGTTGACTTTTGCTATAGTCTCCTTTGTTTCCTTTTCACTTATTTCTGCCCTAATTTTTTTTATGATTTCTTTCCTTCTACTAACCTTGTGGTTCTTCATTTCTTCTTTTTCATTTTACTTTATGTGTAAAGTTAGGTTATTTATTTGTTGTTTCTTCTGTTTCTTGAGTTAAGCTTTTATTGCTATGAAGCTTCCACTTCAGTTCAGTCACTCAGTCATGTCTGACTATTTGCGACCCCATGAACCACAGCACGCCAGGCCTCCCTGTCTGTCACCAACTCCCAGAGTCTGCCCAAACTCATGTCCATTGAGTCGGTTATGCCATCCAACCATCTCATCCTCTGTTGTCCCCTTCTCCACCTGCCCTCAATCTTTCCCAGCATCAGCGTCTTCTCAAATGAATCAGCTCTTTGCATCAGGTGGCCAAAGTATTGGAATTTCAGCTTCAACATCAGTCCTTCCAATGAACACCCAGGACTGATCTCTTTTAGGATGGACTGGTTGGATCTCCTTGCAGTCCAAGGGACTCTCAAGAGTCTTCTCCAAACCCACAGTTTAAAAGCATCAATTCTTTGGTGCTTAGCTTTCTTTATAGTCCAACTCTCGCATCCATACATGACTACTGGAAAAACCATAGCCTTGACTAGATGGACCTTGGTTGGAATGGCACCATTTTAGCAACACCTTTCCCTTAGCACTGCTTTTGCTGAATCTCATAGGTTTTGGGTTGTTGTGTTTTCATTTTCATTTGTTTCTGTACATATTATGATTTCTTTTTTGATTTCTTCTGTGATTTGTTGGTTATTTAGAACCATGTTGTTTAGCCTCCATATGTTTCTATTTTAATAGATTTTTCCCTGTAGTTGACATCTAATCTCCTGGCATTCTGATCAGAAAAGATGCTTGAAATTATTTCAATTTTTTTGAATTTACCAAGGCTACATTTATGGCCCAGGATATGATCAATCATGGAGAATGTTCCATGTGCACTTGAGAAAACGTGAAATTCATTCTTTTGTGGTGAAATTCCCTATATATATGTATTAGGTCTAACTGGTCCATTGCATCATTTAAAGTTTGTGTTCCCTTGCAAATTTTCTATTTAGTTGGTCTATCCATAAATGTGAGTGGCGTATTAAAGTCTCCCACTATTATTGTGTTACTGTTAATTTATCCTTTCATTCTTTTTAGCATTTGCCTTACATATTGTGGAACTCCTATTTTGGGTGCATATATATTTATAATTGTTGTATATTCTTCTCAGACTGATCCTTTGATCATTATGTAGTGTCCTTCTTTGTGTCTTTTCACAGATTTTATTTCAAAGTCTATTTTGTCTGATATGAGTATTGCTACTCCTGCTTTCTTTTGGTCTCCATTTGCGTGGAATATCTTTTTCCAGCCTTTAACTTTCAGTCTGTATGTGTCCCTTGGTTTGGTGTGGGTCTTTTGCAGACAACATATATAAGGGTCTTTTTATTGTGTCCATTCAGTCAGTTTTTGCCTTTTGGTTGGGGCATTCAACTTATTTACATTTAAGGCAATTATTGATAAGTATGATCTGGTTGCCACTTACTTTGTTGTTTTGGGTTTGAGTTCATAATACTTTTCTGTGTTTCCTGTTTAGAGAAGATCCTTTAACATTTGTTGTAGTGCTGGTGTGGTGGTGCTGAATTTTCTCAGCTTTTGCTTGTCTGGAGGTCTTTTGATTTCTCCTTCATATTTGAATGAGATCCTTCCTGCGTATAGTAATCTGGTTTGTAGGTTTTTCTCTTTCATCACTTTAAATATGTCCTGCCATTCCCTTCTGGCCTGAAGAGTTTTTGTTGAAAGATCATCTGTTATACTTATGGAAATCCCATTGTGTGTTATTTGTTGCTTTTCCCTTGCTGCTTTTAATCTTTGCTCTTTGCATTTGTTCTTCTTTAATTTGTGTCTTGGGTTGTTTCAACTTGGGTTTATCCTATTTGGGATCCTCTGGGTTTTTTGGACTTGGGCGGCTATTTCCTTCCCCATTTTAGGGAAGTTTTCAACTATTATCTCCTCAAATATTTCAAGTATTTTCTCATGGCCTTTCTTTTTGTGTTCTTCTGGTACTCCTATCATTTGAATGTTGAGGCATTTAAAATTGTCCCAGAGGTCTCTCATGTTGCCCTCATTTCATTTAATTCTTTTCTCTTTCACCCTCTCTGCTTCATTTATTTCCACCATTCTATCTTCCACTTAACTTATCCTATCTTCTGGCTCAGTTATTCTACTGTTCATTCCCTCCAGAGTGTATTTGATCTCAGATATTGCATTATTTATTATTGACTGACTCTTTTTTATTTCTTCTAGGTTCTTGTTAAACATTCCTTGAATCTGCTCAATCCTTGTCTCTAGTCTATTTATCTGTGACTCCATTTTGTTTTCAAGATTTTGGATCATCTTCACCATCATTGTTTTGAGTTATTTTTCAGGTAGACTCCTTATCTCCTCTTTTTGGTTTGGTTTGGTAGGAATTTATCATGTTCCTTTACCTGCTGAATATTTCTCTGTCTTTTCATTTTGTTTAGATTTCTGTAGGCTGTAGGCTGGAAGTTTATGGTTCCTTTTTACTGTGGAGGTTGCTCCCTGTGGGTAGGGTTGGGCTAGTTGCTTGTCAAGGTTTCCTGGTTCGGGAAGCTTGCACTGGTGTTCTCACGGGTAAAGCTGGATCTCTTCCCTCTGGAGTGCAATGAAGTGTCCAGTAGTGTGTTTTGATGTGTCTGTGGGTCTGGTGTGACTTTGGGCAGCCTGTATTTTAATGCTCAGGGATATGTTCCTGCATTGCTGGAGAATTAGAGTGGCAAGTCTTGCTCTGGAACTTGTTGACTCCTGGGTGGAGCTTGGTTTCAGTGTAGGTATGGAGGCTTTTGGATGAGCTTTTGTCAATAAATATTCCCTGGGGTCAGGAGTTCTCTGGTGTTCTCAAGTTTTTGATTTAAGCCTCTCCCCTCTGGCTTTCATTCCTGTTATTGCAGTAGCCTCAAGACTTGTCCAGGTAATGGCACCCCACTCCAGTACTCTTGCCTAGAAAATCCCATGGACGGAGGAGCCTGGTGGGATGCAGTCCATGGGGTCGCTAAGAGTCAGGCACAACTGAGCGACTTCCCTTTCACTTTTCACTTTCATGCATTGGAGAAGGAAATGACAACCCACTGCAGCGTTCTTGCCTGGAGAATCCCAGGGACGGAGGAGCCTAGTGGGCTGCCGTCTATGGGGTCGCACAGAGTTGGACACGACTGAAGCGACTTAGCAGCAGCAGAAGCAAGACTTCTCCATCCATACAGCACCGATGATAAAGCATCTAGGTTAATGGTGAAAATATTCTCCACAGTGAGGGACACCCAGAGAGGGTCACAGAGTTACATGGAGAAGAGAAGAGGGAGAAGGGAGATAGTGGTGACCAGGAGGAGAAGAGGGGTACTCAAAAGTGAAGAGACCAATCTAGCCAGTAATCAGTTCCCTAAGTAGTCTCCACAGCCTGGAACACCCAGGGAGATTCACTGAGTTAAGTAGAGAAGAGAAGAGGGGAGGAAAGAGATAGAGGTGACCTGGGAGAGATAACAGAATCAAAAGGGGAAAGAGCAATCAAGCCAGTAATCACACCCCTAAATAAAAATTGGTCCTGAGGATTAGATTCTTAATGGTACAAAATTGATAACAAATACCAAACAGCAAAGATTAAAAATCGTTTAAGTTCTATTTTTTTCCCTCTTTCCATTTCAGCTTTGTAAGTTTCCACTGTAACATTCTCAAGCTCAGGGATTTTTCTCCCAGCCATGTCCAAGTCAGCTAATGAACCCATAAAAGACATTCTTCATTTCTGTTACAGTGCTTTTGATCTCTAGTATTTTTTTATGATTTTTTCTTAGAATTTCCATCTCCCTGTTTACATTATCCATTTATTCTTACATGTTGTCTACTTTTTACATTAACGCACTCGACATATTGATCATAGTTTTGTTTTTTAATTCCTGGTCTGATAGTTTCAATGTTCCTACTATATCTGACTCTGGGTCTGAGGCTTGTTTAGTCTCTTCAAACTATGTTTTTTTTTTTTTTTTTTGTCTTTTGTATGCCTTTTAATTTTCTTTTTGAAAAGAAGGAGTTATGTACTTGGTAAAAGATACAAATAGATGTAAATATTCCTTTAGTAATGTAGAGATAAGATATGTGGATAGATGAAGCATTCTATAATCTTATGATTAGGTCTGTCCTTTGCTGAACCTGTGTACTTGGACTGTGAACTTCAGCAATGTTTCTGATTTTATTTTTCCCACTCTTATGTGGAACAGGATATCTAGAGGGGACTGAAATCAGGTGTTTCCCTTTCCCCACATGAAAGGCTAAGAGAAGCTAAACCTGGGTATTTATTTTCCCCTTTTTAGGTTAGCATTATATAAAACCCCAGAAGGTTAGATTCTGGTAAAATAGTCTCTTCTGAGGGCAGTCTTTCTTTAGAAGAACAGAGTGCCCTGACATATTACAAAATGATTGTTTGTCCACTCTCTCTACCAGAAGCAAACAGGGATTTTTCTCTAATATTCACTGTGAAGATCTGATAGAGCTAAAACTCACAAAAGTGTAGTGATAACACCTGTAACTAGGTTCCCCTGGATCTTTTAATTCTCGGAGTTGTTCACAATGAGCCTTTAGCAATTCATCAGTTACAGTTCAAGTTTTTCTTTCCTGGTAGTAGTTACTATCACGTTTCTGCTTGTGAGTTTCTCTTCTTGTAAATTATGATTCTCTGTATCAGCCTGTCTGGCTCTCCAATTTTGGAGGTAGTGGTTTGCCCTGTAACCTTGCTTCTCTGATAGATCTAAGAATTGTTGGGTTTTATTTTTTTTCAGCTTGTTCAGCCTTTTACTTGTCAAAGTGGTGAATTCTAAGGTCTTTATGTGCTAAACTGGAAACTCATCTTTGACAACCTTAAAAGAGGAAAATTTGTCTATCTGATCAAAAATGAAAATTGCATGTTGAATATAAACATTCCAAATAGCAGCAAAATAGGATATTTTTTCCTTGGAAGTGGAGAAAAGCTGCAAAAGTAAATGAGGACTTGTTTATGTGAAAATCCCAATTCAGAATGCCTACAATATATCTTGGTTATAGCCTTTCACAGGACATAACTATAAAAATAATAAAAAAATCATTCTTCATAACTGTAAAGTAGCATATTTTCCTTTCTCTTAGCATTTTTTGTTATATATAAAAATAGAAATCTGATTTACTTTCCCAAGTCAAAGAAATCATGGCAATGTGAATGAAATGATTTAGTGAGTTTGGGATTTAAAAATAATGCAGGAAATAATACTAAAAGTTTTTATCTAAACTAAACCATTTTGTAAACAAGCAATCAAAGATTAAAATAATGCAACATATTTGTGCAAAACAATTTAACCTTCAATGATTATATATACATTAAAACAAAACAGAACCAAAAATTACAACTTTTACCAAAAGAATAAAGACAAATAAAAGCCAAATCCTCATATGCTGGAAGAAAATTATATTTTATATGGAGTGTTGAAATAAGAAATTTCATTTATCCCCAGGACAGAAAAAAAATTCAGTTACCAGCTCCTCTTATTGCCTCTCCTGAGTTATCATATCTCACCCGATAAGTGGAAAAAAAATCTCAGTCAGTCCAATAAACTACTTGAGTCCCTTCTACTTTCATTTGAGCTGGGGCCAAAAAAAAACAATAACCAATAGATGACATTATTTTTCTAAATTGAAATGCATTGCCATATCTTTGTTTTTATAAAGCTTTTTAATGGTAAAAGGTGAGTAAAACTAATTTGAAAAGTTAGTTCTTAATTAGAAGGGAAAGAAGATAAATATATTCTGATGAAGTAGATTGAAGAAGAGGAAAGGAAACCTATAATGATGAACAATTGTCTTTTCCTCCCAAAGAATGTATAATAAAACTAAATTCAGAGTAGTGATTACACTGATGTCAGGTAAGGGCAAATATGGAGAATTGAAGGGGAAAGTAATTGCATAGAGAACAGAGGGGATTTCAACTGTATTTGTGGTAGTTTATTTTCTAAGCTAGTAAGTGTAAATTTATCTAATAATTCTTTATACTTTCTTTTTATTTTAAATAGTTCACAATAGAAAGTGAAAGTGAAGTCGCTCAGTCGTGTCTGAGTCTTGCGACCCCATGGACTGTAGCCTACAAGGCTTCTCTGTCCATGGGATTTTCCAGGCAAGAATACTGGAGTGGGTTGCCATTTCCTTCATCTTTTAAATTATATTTAAAGCAGTAGTGTTATAAATTGTTTGAAAAGATCATCTCCTTTTATTCCCTCTACCTCTAGGCAACATGACATCAAAACCACACTGCAAAAGCCAATGAGATTGTTATACACTTTTGTGAAAATCAAACACACAGCATATTTTGTCGTTTTAGTGACTATCAATTCATATGGTCAGTGAAAGTTATAAAAAATAAAGTAAAACTTCTCCAGCCTTAACGCTATTTCCCTTCTACTTAATTATTCCAAAACCTTATTTTCCTATGACATTTGCTCTATTGAGATAAAGACATATTAAAATGCAAAGGTTTTCTGAGGGAGCTGCCTAAAGATATGAGAAATTTTTAATTGAAAAAAAATGCTAAAATTATGGAAAGGATTGTTATTTAATAGTATGTTTCAGGCTATACTGGACATGTGAGAAATGCCTGCCAAACCCATGTTCCTTCTTTTGGAAGTAGCCTCTGCATCCCCAGCTGAGAGTTTGCTTATGCCAAATCCACACTCCCTCCCAAACACAGGCAAGTCAATAGGATTCTTTCCTTATAATTTAAACTAATCAAGTTATAGACTGCTTTTGGCAGAATCTTAAAAATGAACCAAAGCATCAATTTTTAGGCCATGTGCATCAATGGGCAGAAAGGAGATCTGCATAGGCAAACAGGAAAAAGAAACAGATGTCAAAGATGAACTGAGATAAAAGATCAGGTGGCCTACAACAGGTACAATAACCATATTTGTCCTTTATAAATATTCGGATCATACAGAGGCATATTTTAAAGACTTTGGTAATTGTTCTGAGTGACATTACAACCAAGTGAAGGGGTTTTAGCAAGAAATTTGTAATGATTAGGCACAAATTTAAAAAAAAACTCAGATGTTCTAGGGAGAGAGGAAGGGAATATAGGGGATTGAGACTGATATAGAGAAGCCAGTAAAGGGTCAATTGCAATTATCCAAACCAGAGTTGATGGTTCCTTGGATCAGGGTGACTCTGTAAAAAGTAGCCAAATTGTTTGTATAGTATGAAGGTAGAGCTAACAAGATTGCCTGATTAATTTGTTGTGATGGATAAGTGAAAATGAGTTATTAAAGATGACAAAATTTGAAATGAGCAACCAAAGGAATTAGCTGTAGACTAGCAAGGATATGTTGGATTTAAGGTGAGTAATAGATTCTGTTATATTACTCAAGAGTACTACAGAGAGTATTAACAGAGACAGTATCTGTGGTAACTAGGTAGACCAGCTACAATTGCATTTAATAGTATATCCAGCAATTTCCTTCAAGGAATTTATTCTACAGATATTGTTAAACATGTAAAAAATGTCTAATGTAAAAAGCTATACATTGCAGTCATGAAGAAACTGCTAATTAAATAAATTAACAGTACAGGATATATTTGCATAATGGAGCAATGTGCATTTGTATTGTAGAATCAGGGTGTACTTCATGCATGGATCTAGAAAAATCTCCAAAATATATTAAATGAAAACTGTAGATATAGAAGAATGTGGTTTGTATGTTACCATTTGTGTAAAAAGAATGAGGACTGAGATTAAGATATATAGATATGAACTTGCTTTTATTTGAAGTAAGTATCACTGGAATGACATAGTAATATTTATACTATATGAGCAGGGAGGACAGCTGGGGACAGAAGCAGAAAATTATCATTATACTCCTTTTTATTTTTTGAATTTTGAAACGTGTGAATGCACTATTCATATATGAAAGTAAAATTAGCTCTGTAAGTTTACCACAGCCATATATACAGTAACTTCATAGCAACTTGAGAAAATGTGAAAGAAAAAATTGTTGAACCTAGGGCGATTTTATTGAATTACAGAAAAAATTATCATACTAAATAAAGGATCAGATGAGAATGTGTCTCCTTATCGCCATTGCTGTGAGTTAATATGGCTCCATCTTTGTTTATAAAAATTTTTTTATTTGAAAGGCCAACATATGCAACAATTTAGGACCTTGCTGTATGAATATTTGTAATATTTAATTGTGAAATATTTTGATTTTTATTTATATAGCACAGTAACATATTCTGCAACTAAAGATTTTTATTAATCTAGGCAAATATTTAATTTTATTCATTTTATCTTATTCATACCAAAAAATGTGTTTGAAAAGGAGCAACTTGATACAGAAAGATTAAACATTGGTCCTTTAAATTATTATAAAATTTTACTGGTTAATACAAAGTCTATATCTTAAATATATTTGTATAAAATGAAATACTAATTTCTTAATGATTCACATAATAGTTTTCATTTATGTTTCTGGAATTCATAGAAAATATATTGAGCAATTCCTTTTTTCCAAAGAAAAGTTTGAATTATTAATACAGAGTAAAGAATGCTCAGACTGTAGCTTCATCTACTGATGATTACTTCTTTTAATATAATCCTACTGGTTTCACTGAAATTTGAAGAAAGTCTCATGTCCATACATACATGTGTGTTTCAAATACTGAAGCCCTTGTTCTAAAAACTGTACATACAAAAGAACTATTTTTAATGGTATCTGAATTAAGTTAGACCTAACTTTGTTTAAGCAATACTGAGAAAAAGACTTAAGAAAAAGATTTTTATTCTAAAAGATGAAGTAGACAAAATTGGAATTCAAAAGAGAGAAAAGGAAATAGTCTCTTACAGAACACTTTAACATCTACGAGGACAAAACAGAATTGCGGGCGGTAAAATTAGAATCAGTTTTATAATTCCGAAGGTGGTATGTGTTTATGTCCCCACATCTTACCTCCCACTCCACCCATCCCTGCCAGTGAGGTTAAAGATAGATCCAAAGAAAATGTGGTACAGTAGCATGAATTTGGGCTTTGGAATCAGAATGATCTGGTATTGAAATATGATTTCCAATACTTACTGACTGTGTGACCTCGAACAAGATAAATGTCTGTGTCTTAATTTCTTTACCTATAAAATAATAATAATGAGTGGGTGATCAATAATTGCTAACTTTTTCCAAATGCTGCTGTCACTGTGAGGTAATGCTGCTGCTGCTGCTGCTAAGTCACTTCGGTCGTGTCCGGCTCTGTGCGACCCCATAGATGGCAGCCCACCAGGGTCCACCGTCCCTGGGATTCTCCAAGCAAGAACACTGGAGTGGGTTGCCATTTCCTTTTCCAATGCATGAAAGTGAAAAATGAAAGTGAAGTCGCTCAGTCGTGTCTGACTCTTCGCAACCCTATGGACTGCAGCCCACCGGGTTCCTCTGTCCATGTGATTTTCAAGGCAAGAGTACTGGAGTGGGTTGCCATTGCCTTCTCCACACTGTGAGGTAATAGAAGAAAACAATTTAAGGTATTATATTTTGGTTGCAACATGGTTGCAGTTTTTAGTTCACATTCTGAATATGTTTCATAGAAAATGAATTTGGAAAACATTAGATACCAGGAAGAAAGAAGCTAGAGAATCCAGTTTCTAAGCTGCAAAATGTCTTGGTGCACACTAGGAGAGAAATGCAGCCAGAGAAGCAAAGGAATTTCTTAGTTCCTTTAAGTTAAGTGAACTAAGTCCACTTAAGTTCCTTTAAGTGAACTAAGGTTCACTAAGTTCAAAATATCCTTTAAAAGAAAAAAAAAGACTTCCTTTTAATTGACTAGTTGAAAAAGGAAGGTTATTAATTGGTTTACAAATAAGTATAGTTTATATATAACATTTTCAAGATCCTGATAGGTACTATTGGAAATGGTTATATATTTACATTTTAAACTTCACTTCTTTTGACATCAAAGCACACTTGTAGAAATAAGGTTTCTTTTTATTCAAAATAATCATATGATCTTTCTTAAAAACATCCTTTAAGATATAGTAATAGTACATCTTAAAATGTAGTTTTATGCTATTTTCTTGGTAGCAAACATTTAGTTGAATAAAGATGTTAATAAAAGATTGCCTCATTTACTTAGTTTGAAGTATAACCTAGACATGTTTCTGAAATATCAAAAAGTTTTTAATAAGTTTATTTGTTTAAGACTATAGAAAAAAACAGCTGTTATCTATCTTTTAATTACACCAACTGGAATATTAGAGTTAATTTAGTTTCTATCCTATGCCTGATTGAGATGATTACTCAGAAAGTTAGAGTTAATGATGATGCAAGTTTAAACCAGGTGCTGCCTCTCTTCAAGTCATTTTTTTTTCAAGTGTGTGAATACTGATTTTGAAAACTGCACATGCTCTAAGTGTGACAGCTGACTTGTCTGAAATGATGCTTTGGCCATTTGGACTCTAGAGTTTTGATATTGGATGAATAAGAACAGCTTCATTATTCTTCTTGGGGGAAAAAGAGCTTTTTTTGTGACTATAGGCTGTTTTGATTTTAGATTGGTACAAAAATTTTCAAAGATCCAAATGAATATGAAGTCCCTAAAACCCCTGGGTTAAGATCAAGATGAAGAACAATGATAATGGAAAGATGGATAAAATGATTCTCTTGACCATTTGTGTGTGTGCTAATTCGATTCGGGTGTATCTGACTCTTTATGACCCTATGGACTGTAGTCTGCCAGCTACTCTGTTCATGGGATTCTCCAGTATTCAAGAATACTGGAGGGGTTTGCTGTGCCCTCCTCCAGGGGATCTTCCAAACCCAGGGATTGAACCCACATCTGTTATGCCTCCTGCATTGGCAGGCAGGTTCTTTACCACTAGCACCATCTGGGAAGCTTTGATATTTTGGATCTGAATAAAATGAGACAGACATCATTTAGCATATTCTAGACATGTAGAAGAATTCTTCAGTGTTACATTCTGCTTCAATATTATTGCTCCTGTGTTGGAAAGAGAAAGTTTACAATGTAACTAATACTTAATTTTTCAAAATAAGCAATTTTTATATCCTTCTACAGACTTTGCCTACATTTTGTCCACTTATGATTAGTATCTTCACCAGAAAGTGGATAGGAATAGGGACAAGCAATTAAAGTTAAATATATCAATTTTAGGTGTAGTTTCTTGAATCCTTCAAAATTCAGTGGTTCTCAACCTTAGCTGTACATTATAATCAACTAGGGAGCTTTTAAAAACTTTAATTCACAGGTTGTCCCCCAGTTCAATGAAATCAATTTCTAGGGGTGAGACCCAGACATCAGTAAAATTTAAAGCTCCCCAGATGATTCAAATGTGCATCCAACTGAGAACCACTGCTCTAAATCTTTTGAAATAATAACAAAAGCTTTGATTAGTTGCATTTCTAACAGTAAATTCTTTGACTTTTGCTTGTTTTTTTTTGTTTTTTTGTTTTTTTTTTTTTTGACACAATTTCTGCTTTTATGACTGTGGCTAGTTTGGTGATGTTAATTGAACTAGTACATAATGTTATAATTTCCTCAGATGTAGTCTTTTCAGAAAAGCCATTCCTGACCACCATAAAATAGTCACCCCCACCTTTATCACCTTCTACCCTTTGGCTCTATTTTACTTTTATTTACAGCACTCATTACCATTTGACATTTTACTAGAGAGTAATCTCTTTATTGTTTACTGTCTGTCAACCTCATTGGATACCAAACTCCATGAAAGTAAGTCCTTTGTTTTGTTTACTACTACATCCCAAGGATGTAGAACACAGTCTGGCATATAGTAGATGCTTAATAAATATTTTTAGAATGATTGACAAATGTATAATCAACAAATATTATATTCTTTTCATTCTATTAAAAAATTAAAAGACATTTGCTCCTTGGCAGAAAAGCTATGACAAACTTAGACAGCATATTAAAAAGCAAAGACATCACTTGCCAACAAACGTCAGTATAGTCAAAGCTATGGTTTTTCTAGTAGTCATGTACGGGTGTGAGAGTTGAACCATAAAGAATGCTGAGTGCTGAAGAATTGATGCTTTTGAACTGTGGTATTGAAGAAGACTTGAGAATCCCTTGGACAGCAAGGATATCATGAAGTTCAAAGATGCTTCCCAATGTCTATCTTTTTCTCTTGTTCCTATTTCTGTGACAAAACCTTCAAACACTATCTCTTCCAGAGGACACAGGTTGTTTGGTCAGTGGCTAGAGATGGCTAACTTCGTGTAAGGGACCCAAGGCAGAACATGAAGAAGGAATACAGTTAACTGACATTATTTATATATTTTGGGTCATATTCGCTCAAGACATACTACTACATTTAATGATCTACTTTGGAGAGGGAGCTAAAATGGCACAGGAATAGGACAGGAGACCACTTTCTCCCCCACAAATTCATTGAAAGAACATTTTAACACTGAGTAAATTCCACAAAACAAACTCTGAACTCTGGCAGAGGAAATCAGGCACCCAGAAAAGCAGCCCATTGTCTTCAAAGAAGTAGGACAAAATATAAAAGATAAAAAGAGAGACAAAAGATTTAGGGACGGAGATCTGTCCTGGGAAGAGAGTCTTAATAGAGGAAATTTCCAAACACCAGGAAACCCTCTCACCAGCAGGTCCGGGGGAAGTTTTTGAATCTTGGAGGGCAACCTAACTGGGAGGAAAAATAAAAAAATACAACCCACAGATCACATGCCTAAAGGCAACTCCCAGCAGAAAAGTACCCCAGATGCTCGCATTTGCCACCAGAAAGTGGGGGCTGAATGGAGAGGAGTGGGCTGCATTGCTTAGGGTAAGGACCAGGCCTGAATGCCCTGAGGGCAATATGAGGGAGCTAACATGAGATAGCAACCTAAACTGTGGGATAGCAAGAGAGAGAGAGAGAGAATTAACCTGTGAAAAGCCCCAACCTAAGGCACTGCCAGCCTGTTCGCAGAACAAAGGACTGAGCAATACCAGAGAAGAGCTAGCCAGCTGTGGACCAGCCCATCCCCTGCTGTAGGCAGGGGGGAGGCTGGCTCCAGCCAGAGCCAGAAAGGGGCAAACTCGGCCCCAGAGAAGGCATCCCCTACCAAACTGCAAACAGGCTTCCAGTTTCTAACCAAAGACTTCCTGAGATTCTGGATGGTTGATATCTGCTGGGAGAGTCACAGCCAGAGATCAGCTCCCCAGGAGAGACACAAGGCGCATTGGACCGAGCGTGCCCAGAAACTGAGGCTGGGACCAGGAAGGGGATAAGTTGCACTGCACCTGAAAAGAGTGTGCTCATCAAGCACCGGGTTGCCTGAGCTGCTCGGACCAGGAAAGGTACAAAACGCAGGCCCAACTGAGTCTGTGCCTTTGTGAAGTATCCAAGAACCTGAACCTGAGTGGCTTAGACCTGGCAAATGCACACAACTCAGGGCCCGCTCCCTGTAGAACAACCTGAAGCCTGATCAGTGTAGACTGGGAAAGCACACACGCTGTGAGTAGGGGCAAACCCAGTGTGGCCGAAACACTGCGAGCACTCCCCACACACACCAGTGATATTTGTTTGCAGTGTTTCTCCCTCCACACAGCATGACTGAACAAACGAACCTAAACAAGAGATCACCTCCACCCCCTTGTGTCAGCGTGGAAGTTAGACACTGAAGAGACCAGCAAACAGAAGCCAAATAAAAGAAGGGAACCCCTTTAGAAGTGACAGGTGAAACAGATGAAAATCCCTGTAGTTAACACTGACTACACTGGAAGGGACCTATAGATATTGAGAAGTATAAGCTGGAACAAGGAACTATCTGAAACTGAAATGAACCCACAATGGCCACACCGGCTCCAGAGAAATTCCTAGATATATTTTTACTATTTTTTTTAATTAAAATTGTTTTCTTCTTTTTTCTTAAGTCCTCTATTACTCCTTTAATTTTCATTTTTATAGCCCATTGCTACTGCTAAGTCACTTCAGGCATGTCTGACTCTGTGTGACCCCATCCCTGGGATTCTCCAGGCAAGAACACTGGAGTGGGTTGCCACTTCCTTCTCCAATGCATAAAAAAAGTGAAAAGTGAAAGTGAAGTCGCTCAGTCATGTCTGACTCTTCGTGACCCCATGGACTGCAGCCTACCAGCCTCCTCCAACCATGGGATTTTCCAGGCAAGAGTACTGGAGTGGGGTGCCATTGCCTTCTCCATAACCCACTATTACCTTGCAAATAAAGAAAGGACCCTGTTTTTAAAGTTTAATTCATATATATTTCTTAACTTTTTTTAATATTGTATTTTTAAGAGTCTAACCTCTACTCTAGATTTTTAATCTTTGTATTTTAGTATTTGATATCACTTTTGTACATTTAAGAATCCAATCTTCAGTACCCATTTTTACTCAGGAGTGTGATTACTGGCTTGATTACTCTCTCCCCCTTTTGACTCTCCTTTTTCTCCCCCAGGTCACCTCTATTTCCTCCCTCCCCCTTCTCTTCTCATCCCAATTCTGTGAATCTCTGTGGGTGTTCTGGGCTGTTGAGAACACTTAAGGAACAGAGTACTGCCTAGATCTGTCTCTCTCCTCTTGATTGCCCCCTTTTCTCCTCCTGCTCACTTCTCTCTCCTTCCTCCCTCTCCTCTTCCTCATGTAACTCTGGGAACCTCTCTGGGTGTCCCTCACTGTGGAGAATCCTTTCACCATTAACCTAAAAGTTTGTTTTTTTTTTTAACCTAAAAGTTTTATTATCAGTGCTGTATGGATGGAGAAGTCTTGAGGCTACTGGAAGAATAAGACTGAAAACCAGAGGCAGGAGGCTTAAGTCCAAATCCTGAGAACACCGGAGAACTCCTGACTCCAGGGAACATTAAGTAATAAGAGATCATCCAAAAGCCTCCGTACCTACACTGAAACCAACCACCACCAAAGAACCAATAACTTCCAGAGTGAGACATAACACGCAAATTCTCCAGAAACGCAGGAACATAGCCCTGAGCATCAATATACAGGCTGCCCAAAGTCACACCAAACCCACAGACATCTCAAAACTCACTACTGGACACTCCATTGCACTCCAGAGAGAAGAAATCCAGCTCCACCCACAAGAACACCGACACAAGCTTCCCTAACCAGGAAACTTTGACAAGCCAGTCGTCCGACCCCATTCACTGGGAGGAACCTCCACAATAAAGAGGAACCACAAACTACTAGAATACAGAAAGGCCACCCCAAACACAGCAATCTAAATAAGATGAAAAGGCAGAGAAATACTCAGCAGGTAAAGTAACATGAAAAATGCCCACCAAACCAAACAAAAGAGGAAGAGATAGGGAACTTATCTGAAAACAAATTTAGAATAATGATAATAAAAATGATTCAAAATCATGAAAACAAAATGGAGTTAAAGATAAACAGCCTGGAGATAAAGATTGAGAAGATGCAAGAAATGTTTAACAAGGATCTAGAAGAAATAAAAAAGAGTCAATTAATAATGAATAATTCAATAAATGAGATAAAAAACACTCTGGAGGGAACCAAAAGTAAAATAAAGGAGGCAGAAGATAGGATAAATGAGGTAGAAGATAGAATGGAGGAAATAAATGAAGCAGAGAGGAAAAAAGAAAAAAATAATCAAAAGAAATGAGGACAACCTCAGGGACCTCTGGGACAATGTGAAACACACAACATTCGAATCATAGGAGCCCCAGAAGAATAAGACAAAAATAAAGGCCATGAGAAAATACTCGAGGAGATAATAGTTGAAAACTTCCCTAAAATGGGGAAGGAAATAATCACACAAGTCCAAGAAAACCAGAGTGACCCAAACAGGATAAACCCAAGGCAAAACACCGCAAGAAACATATTAATCAAATTAACAAAGATCAAACACAAAAAACAAATATTAAAAGCAGCAAGGGAGAAACAACAAATAACACACAAGGGGATTCCCATAAGGATAACAGCTGATCTTTAAATAGAAACTCTTTAGGCCAGAAGGGAATGGAAGGACATACTTAAAGTACTGAAAGAGAAGAAACTACAACCCAGATTACTGTACCCAGCAAGGATCTCATTCAGATATGAAGGAGAATTCAAAAGCTTTACAGGCAAGCAAAAGCTGAGAGAATTCAGCACCACCAAACCAGCTCTTCAACAAATGCTAAAGGATCTTCTCTAGACAGAAAACAGAGAAAGGATGTATAAACCTGAACCAAAAACAACAAAGTAAATGGCAACGGGACCATACCTATCAATAATTACCTTAAATGTAAATGGGTTGAATGCCCCAACCAAAAGACAAAGACTGACTGAATGGATACAAAAACAAGACCCCTATATATGCTGTTTACAAGAGACCCACCTCGAAACACGGGACACATACAGACTGAAAGTGAAGGGCTGGAAAATGATATTTCATGCAAATGGAGACCAAAAGAAAGCAGGAGTCGCAATACTCATATCAGATAAAATAGATTGCAAAATAAAGTCTATGAAAAGAAACAAATAAGGACACTATATAATGATCAAAGGATCACTCCAAGAAGAAGATATAGCAATTATAAAGATATATGCACCCAACATAGGAGCACTGCAATACGTAAGGCAAATGCTAACAAGTATGGAAGGGGAAATTAACAATAACACAATAATAGTGGGAGAGTTTAATACCCCCACTCACACCTATGGATAGATCAACTAAACAGAAAACTACCAAGGAAACACAAATTTTAAATGACACAATGGACCAGCTATACCTAATTGATACCTATAGGACATTTCACCCCAAAACAATCAATTTCACCTTTTTCTCAGGTGCACACAGAACCTTCTACAAAATAGATCACATCCTGGGCCATAAATCTAGCCTTGGCAAATTCAAAAAAATTGAAATCATTCCAGTCATCTTTTCTGACCACAATGCAGTAAGACTAGATCTCAATTTCAGGAAAAAAAAAAAAAAAAAAACTTAAAAAATTCCAACATATGGAGGCTAAATAACACGCTTCTGAATAACCAAAAAATCATAGAAGAAATAAAAAAAGAATCAAAATATGCATAGAAACGAATGGAAATGAAAACACAACAACCCAAAACATACGGGACACTGTAAAAGCAGTGCTAAGGAGAAGGTTCATAGCAATACAGGCTTACCTCAAGAAACAAGAAAAAAGTCAAATAAATAAACTAACTCTACACCGAAAGCAACTAGAGAAGGAAGAAATGAAGAACCCCAGTGTCAGAGGAAGGAAAGAAATATTAAAAATTAGGGCAGAAACAAATGCAAAAGAAACAAAAGAGACCATAGTAAAAGTAAACAAAGCTAAAAGCTTGTTTTTTGAAAGGATTAATAAAATTGACAAACTGTTAGCCAGACTCATCAAGAAACAAAGGGAGAAGAATCAAATCAACAAAATTAGGAAAGAAAATGTAGAGATCTCAACAGACAAGACAGAAATTCAAAGAATCATAAGAGATTACTACCAGCAGCTATACGCCAATAAAATCGACAACTTGGAAGAAATGGACAAATTCTTAGAAAAGTATAACTCTCCAAAACTGAATCAAGAAGAAATAGAAGATATTAACAGACCAATCATAAGTATGGAAATTGAAACTGTAATCAGAAATCTTCCAGCAACCAAAAGACCATGACCAGATGGCTTAACAGCTGAATTCTACCAAAAATTTAGAGAAGAGCTAACACCTATTTTACTCAAACTCTTCCAAAAAAATTGCAGAAGAAGGTAAACTTCCAAACACATTCTAGAGGCCACCATCACCCTAATACCAAAACCAGACAAAGATGCGACAAAAAAAGAAAAGTACAGGCCAACATCACTGATGAACATAGACGCAAAACTCCCTCACAAAATTCTAGCAAACAGAATTTAACAACGTATTAAAAACATCATACATCATGACCACGTGGACTTTATCACAGGAATGCAAGAATTATTTAATATCTGGAAACCAATCAATGTAACACACCACCTTAACAAACTGAATGATAAAAACCATATGATTATCTCAATAGATGCAGAAAAAGCCTTTGACAAAATTCAACACACATTTATGATTAAAACTCTCCAGTAAGCAGGAATAGAAGGAACACACCTCAACATAATGAAAGCTGTATATGACAAATCCACAGCAAACATTATCCTCAATGGTGAATAATTGAAAACATTTCCCCTGAATTCAGGAACAAAGCAAGTTTGCCAACTCTAATCACTACTATTCAACATAGTTGGCCACAACAGTCAGAGCAGAAAAAGAAATAAAAGTAAACCAGATAGGAAAAGAAGAAGTAAAACTCTCACTGTTTGCAGATGACATGATCCTCTACATAGAAAACCATAAACACTCTACCAGAAAATTACTAATCAATGAATATAGTAAAGTTGCAGGATATAAAATTAACATATAGAAATCCCTTGCTTTCCTATACACTAACAATGAGAAAACAGAAAGAGAAATTAAGGAAACAATACCATTCACCATTATAATGAAAACAATAAAAAAAAAAAAAACTTAGGAATATATCTACCTAAAGAAACAAAAACCTATATATAGACAACTATAAAACACTGATGAAAGAAATCAAAGATGGCACAAATAAATGGAGAAATATACTGTGTTCATGGATCGGCAGAATAAATATTGTGAAAATGAATATAGTACCCAAAGCAATCCATAGATTCAATGCAATCCCTATCAAGCTACCAATGGTATTTTTCACAGAACTAGAACAAATAATTTCACAATTTGTATGGAAATACAAAAAACCTCGAATACCCAAAGCAATCTTGATAAGAAGAATGGAACTGGAGGAATCAACCTGCCTGACTTCAGGCTCTACTGCAAAGCCACAATCATCAAGACAGTATGGTACTGGCACAAAGACAGAAATATAGATCAATGGAACAAAATAGAAAGCCCAGAGATAAATGCACGTACTTATGGGCACCTTATCTTTGACAAAGGAGGAAGAATATACAATAGAAAAAAGACAACCTCTTTAACAAGTGGTGCTGGGAAAACTGGTCAACCACATGTAAAAGAATGAAACTAGAACACTCTCTAGCACCATACAAAAAAAAAAAAAAAAAAAACAAACTCAAAATGGATTAAAGATCTAAATGTAAGACCAGAAACTATAAAACTCCTAGAGAAGAACATAGGCAAAATACTCTTCGACATACATCACAGCACAATTCTCTATGATCCCCCTCTCAGAATATTGGAAATAAAAGCAAAACTAAACAAATGGGACCTACTTAAACTTAAAAGCTTTTGTGCAACAAAGGAAACTATATGCAAGGTGAAAAGACAGCCTTAAGAATGGGGAAAAAATAATAGCAAACGAAGCAACAAAGAATTAATCTCAATAATATATAAGCAACTCCTGCAGCTCAATTCCAGAAAAATAAACGACCCAATCAAAAATGGGCCAAAGAACTAAGCAGACATTTCTATAAAGAAGACATACAGATGGCAACAAACACATGAAAAGATCCTCAACATCACTCATTATTAGAGAAATGCAAATCAAAACCACAATGAGGTACCATTACACGCCAGTCAGAATGGCTGCTATTCAAAAGTCTATAAGCAATAAATGCTGGAGAGGGTGTGGAGGAAAGGGAACCCTCTTACAGTCTTGTTGGGAATGCAAACTAGTACATCCACTATGGAGAACAGTGTGGAGATTCCTTAAAAAACTGGAAATAGAACTGCCATATGACCCAGCAATCCCACTCCTGGGCATACACACCAAGGAAACCAGAACTGAAAGAGACACGTGTACCCCAATGATCATCACAACACAGTTTATAATAGCCAGGGCATGGAAGCAACCTAGATGCCCATCAGCAGATGAATGCATAAGAAAGCCGTGGTATAAATGCACAATGGAATATTACTCAGCCATTAAAAAATACATTTGAATCAGTTCTAATGAGGTGGATGAAACTGGAGCCCATTATACAGAGTGAAGTAAGCCAGAAAGAAAAACATCAATACAGTATACTAACGCATATATATGGAATTTAGAAAGATGGTAATGATAACCTTATATGCAAGACAGAAAAAGAGACACAGATATATAGAACAGACTTTTGGACTCTGTAGGAGAAGGCGAGGGTGGGATGATCTGAGAGAATAACATTGAAACATGTATATTATCAACTGTGAAACAGATCGCCAGTCCAGGTTTGATGCATGAGACAAGTGCTCAGGGCTGGTGCACTAGGATGACCCAGAGGGATGGGGAATACATGTAAATCCATGGCTGATTCATATCAATGTATGGCAAAAACCACTACAATATTGTAAAGTAATTAGCCTCCAACTAGTATAAATAATTGGAAAACAAAACAAAAGAAAAACAAACAAAAATGAACCACTTTTTAAAAAATTGGTATAAATAAGATTCTAGATGAATTTTTAATAACAAATAGCTTTATTAAAGAATTATTTGGCTACAACTAATGAAAATGTGGAACACTTAAGACAATCTGACTTTTGGATCCATTTTGATCCTGTTCATCTAGTCATTGCACTTATCAAATAAAATGTCTTCCTCCTTTTACACTCATTTCTTCACTCCCAGTTGAAACTTCTCCTCCTTTTCTTTAAAATTCTCATCCCTTTCCTCCTGATTTTCCCCATTTCTGATATCCTCCATCACTGATTCTGTACTCAAACCACAATTATCTTTAACAATAAGACTGGAAAAACACAAAGGTACACTTTTGAAGGTAGATTTTAGACACTTTCATCAGTCTGAGTTAAAGCCATTCATCAAGGATTTTCTTCAATCTTGAGAAAAGAAAAAGATACATACTGGATAATTTGAACAATACTGGGGATCTAAAACCGAAGCTTCTGTGACATTTAACAACCAGTATGTATATTAGTTGGAGAAGGCAATTGCACCCCACTCCAGTACTCTTGCCTGGAAAATCCCATGGATGGAGGAGCCTGGTAGGCTGCGGTCCATGGGGTCTCTAAGAGTCGTACACGACTGAGTGACTTCACTTTCTCTTTCCACTTTCACATATTGGAGAAGTAAATGGCAACCCACTCCAGTGTTCTTGCGTGGAGAATGCCAGGGACAGGGGAGCCTGGTGGGCTGCCGTCTATGGGATCACACAGAGTCAGACACGACTGAAGTAACTTAGCAGCAGTAGCAGCAGCATGTATATTAGTAGGGCATTCAGACAATGAAACCTACCTCAACAAAATAAACTGAGAGACTTGCAAAGAATTTAACAATTTCCAATGTCCATTGAAGAGAACAATTACTAGAGAAAAAATAAAATATGTGGCAGTCCTTTCTGAAGGTTATACTTGTATTTCCACTAAATATTTCCTGGAGAGTACACATGTACAAGATGTCTTTTATTCTAATATTTGAAGCCACTATATTCATAATAACTCAAAAGTGCAAACAAGTCAAATGTACATAAATATAAAAATAGATAAATAAATTGTGTTATATCTATACAATGGAATATAACTCAAGGATAAAAATGGGTAAATTAAGAAATTAATAAAATGGATAAATCCCAAAAACATTCTGAGTAAAAAATGTCAGACAAAGAAGGGTGCAAGCTGTGTGATTTCATTTAATCTCAAGAATAAGCAAGGCTAATATTGGGCAATAGAAATCAGAAGTATGGGATGAGAATTGACTAGAATGAGGCATAAGGAAAATTTCTGTAGTTTTGGAAACACATCTAAATTGGGATGTTGGCGACATGAGTGTATACGTTTGTTAAAAGTCAGAAAATATTGTGTCAGTTTCTGCCATACATTAACATAAATACTGTAAAGCAATTATCCTCCAATTAAAAATAAACATAAAATCAAAAAATATGCTTTGTGTATTTTCAGTTCAGTTCAGTAGCTCACTCGTGTCCAACTCTTTGTGACCCCATGAACTGCAGGACGCCAGCCCTCCCTGTCCATCACCAACTCCCAGAGTTTACCCAAACTCATGTCCATTAAGTCAGTGATGCCGTCCGACCATTTCATCCTGTCATCCCCTTCTCCTTCTGCTCTCAATCTTTCCCAGCATCAGGGTCTTTTCAACGGAGTCAGTTCTTCACATCAGGTGGTCAAAGTTTTGGAGCTTCAGCTTCAACATCAGTTCTTCCAATGAACACTCAGGACTGACCTCCTTTAGGTTGAACTGATTGGATCTCCTTGCAGTCCAAGGGACTCTCAAGAGACTTCTCCAACACCACAGTTCAAAAGCATCAATTCTTCGGCCCTCAGCTTTCTTTATAGTCCAACTCTCACATCCATACATGACTACTAGAAAAACCATAGCCTTGACTAGATGGAAGTTTGTTGGGAAAATAATGTCTTTGGTTTTTAATATGCAGTCTAGGTTGCTCATAATTTTTCTTCCAAGGAGCAAGGGTCTTTTAATTTAATGACTGCAGTCACCATCTGCAATGATTTTGGAGCCCAACGAAATAAAGTCAGCCACTGTTTCCACTGTTTCCCCATCTATTTGCTATGAAGTGATGGGACCAGATGTCATGATCTTAGTTTTCTGAATGTTGAGCCAACTTTTTCACTCTCCTCTTTCACTTCCATCAGGAGGCTCTTTAGCTCTTCCTTGCTTTCTGCCATAAGGATGGTGTCATCTGCATATGTGAGGTTTTTCATATTTCTCCCAGAAATCTTGATTCCAACTTGTACTTCATCCAGACCAGCATTTCTCATGATGTACTCTGCATATAAGTTAAATAAGCAGGGTGACAATATACAGCCTATATATATATATATATATATATATATATATATATATATATATAATTTGTTTATTTATTATTGCTTTAGTGAAAATCCCATAGGGGAAAAAATTTACCCTCTACTGTCCTAAGTTCTTGGTTGAAAGTTCCCATCCAAACTAACAGGAAAAAAAAATATTGTTGTTGTTCAGTTGCTAAATTGGGTCCAACTCTTTGGAACCCCATGGGTTGCCATCAGCCAGGCTTCCCTATCCTGAGTCTGCTCTGTTATCTCTGAGTTATCTCTCTGAGTTTGCTCAAACTCATGTCCATTGAGTTGATGATGCCACCCAACCAGCTCATCTTCTGTCACCCTCTCCTCCTTCAGTCAATCTTTCCCAGCATCAGTCTTTTCTAATGAGTCAGCTCTTCACATCAGGTGGCTAAGTACTGGAGCTTTAGATTCAGCATCAGTCCTTCCAAGGGATATTCAGGATTGATTTCCCTTAGGAGTGACTGATTCTCCTTGCTGTCCAAGGAACTCTAAAGAATCTTCTTCAGTACCACATTTTGAAAGCATCAGTTCTTCAGCACTCAGCCTTCTTTATGGTTCAACTCTCATATCTATACATGACTACTGGAAAAACCATAGCTTTGACTATATGGACCTTTGTTGACAAAGTGATGTCTCTGTTCTTTAAATATGCTGTCTAGGTCAGTCATGGCTTTTCTTCCAAGAAGCAAGCGTCTTTGAAATTTTAAGGCTGCAGTCACTGCCTGTAGTGATTTTGGAGCCCAAGAAAATAAAGTTTGTCACTGTTTCCATTTTTTCCCCACCTATTTCCATGAAGTTATGAGACCAGATGCCATGATTTTAATGTATTGAATGTTGAGTTTTAAGCCAGCTTTTTCACTTTCCTCTCAAGTTTAATAAGATATGTACCTCCTATGCCAATGGGAGATACCCAGGAAAACTGAATAATTTTTTGAAATGGCCCAAGCCATCACCTTAAATGTCATCTTCATCTAAAGAAAAAAGATGTGGAATGAAGCACTAGGGGAACCAGTTGTGGGATGGGATCAGGAAAAGTACAGTAAACAAAGGTAAAGTTGTTATGCAGATTTAAGTTGTCTTTTCCATTGAGTTTCTAGAGATTTAGTCATCCATCTCTTCCTGATACAGAAAGGGAAACACCCTTGCAAAAGGAGATTTCCCTTATGAATGTAAATGCATCTTACAAAGGGTAAATCTGATTTGGTTTTCAAAACTTCTTCTGTGTGTGCTGTTTTATAAAAATAATCAGCTCAAGATAAATCTTATATTAGACATATATTTTAGAGTGGTATATTTTCTTACTTTTCAAGATTTAAGCTAAAAATAGGGATTTTAGTCATAAACAAGGCTAAATAAGAAATAGGTCACCTAAACAGACGGATAGCATTTGGAAATTTCTGAAAATATCTTACAACAACAACAACAAAAACTTGCTTTGAGAAAAATCTAAAATAAATGAATAACCTTACAAATTAAACAATAAGATGGTTTCACATCCTTCTGTTTTCTTCCACAAAAAGGGTCCACTGATAAGGATACTTGTTATTACTATTAAACAAAATGAATATAAAATGCACAACTCTCCAGTGGTTGGCCAAAAATTAATAGGCAAGGACATGTTATAGGGAAAAACAAAATCTGACTCCGTGTTAGATCTGTTTCTTTTACTTTAACCTTTGCTTCCATTACTTTTGTTCACTACAAGAATACAGCTTATACACCTATACATAGTGAAATGCCTTGGGGAACCCTGCTCCTTTGCCTGAATGTTAAACCAAATTGTCTTTGTTCAGAACCCTGTCCACCTGTGGATGGCTACAGGAAGGAAGAAATTAACACACTCCCTCCATGAGGCTAGCCATTCCAGGAAATATTTATCAGATTAGTGCTCTTTTTTACTTTACTTCCTCACCTCTTCCCTTCTGTGTTCTATAAAAGATACTGGCATCCAGACACCAAGAGAATAGTTATTTTGAAGCATTAGTCTGACATCTTCTCAGGCTGCCAGCTTTCTGAATAAAGTTGTATTACCTGTCTCAACATGTCATCTCTGATTTATTGCCTTTCCGTGCAGTGAGCAGAGTGAGCTTGGACTCTGTAACAAACAAGTGTGATAAAATGGGGGACCAGCAAGAGAGAATAGAGCACCCAACCTCCAAAATTTTCCCTTAAACTGGTAAGATTTATTATTAACTATTGACAGTTTGCAGCTCCCTTATAGTTACAACTCCTACACTTTGCATAATACAGCTACCACTATGTTCGCCCACCTTACTTGGAAGCAATGTTATCAAATGATACCATCACAAGAAATCTCAGCTGTAGTGACCCAAGGACTAAAAAGCAGATAAAATCAAGGAGGGTCTTGGAATGTAGGAACAGAGAAGCCAGACTCTTATCATCCTTCCACCCCCATGTTGTAACTATTAATGGATTTCAGGTCCTCCTGAGCAGTATATAGCCTGTTTCCCCTCCTATCCCACACAGGGAGAAGGTTTTTGCCTTACTCTTACCCACCCAGTATCCTTGCCTCATCCAATCAGCAAAGGACCTACAAGACCCCCCATCCAACTCCTTCTAACTCCTTCTACCCTGGGTATAAAAATGGACTAAGGACCCCTGTTCAATGCCAGTTCTTCCTTGAGCTGGCCCACTGTTCTAACAGTGTCTCCCACTCTAATAAACTTTATTTTCCTCTCATTCTGCCTCATGTCTGGAAATTATTTTCCAATCCGCACCCAGACCATGACATTTTTGGTGCCCTGTACGGGGAACTTGGGGTCTCTTCCCCTACCTCCTCACTTTTCCTTTTTCACAAGGACTTTTTGCCAACAAGCAAGTGTTGTGGAAGCAACTGTGGAACTCTGGCCATGGTTATCCTCTTGTGTGTTCCAAAGGCCCCACTGATCACTATGCCCCAGTAGCTGCTGCCCAAACAGGTGAGGGTCTTCTTTGTCTTCTTTCTAAATGAGAACTAGGCCAGCCAATATTATGTGAGCTCAGGTCAGGCACTTAAAAGCCATTAGGGTGCCTGACACATGAAGCCTCCTGTGTGAGGATAAGGGGGTGGGCATGGAGTGGATCAGGCACAAGGGCACCCGCCCACAGCAAGACAACTTCCATGCACTGTGTCAGGCACATAGTGGTTGAAGCAAAGCAGAGAACATTGTCTCCTGGCCACCGCCTCTCCGATAGGATTGTAAAAGCGGATTCCTCAGCCTTCTTCCCTGTCACTTTCACTTCTTTCCCTTTCGGTTTGGATTGATTTACAGGAGCGTAGTTGTTGCCTCTGAGCCATGCCAAGAGTGCCTTCCACTTTCAGAGAATCGCCAAACAGTGAGTCACCTGGTTGCTCCCGAGAATCTGTCTTTCTTTGCCCGGGTCACCTGGTGCCTTAGTTTCATGGTTCTCAGGGGTCTCCTCTCACTGTTGGATGCAACTGTTGGGGCAGTCGGCCATTCTTTGTGCCATTAGTTCTGCAGAGACGTCACTGAGACAAAAAGGGATGCCTTTTTGCCTGTCAGTGTCTCTCAGTACCCCCATTCTACAGCATATAGGCTAAGTATGGGTTCTGGTACATCTTGGGAGCCTCTCTCAGACTAACCGCTTGGCTACATTCTCAGGAACTGGAAAAATTTGACCCTGCAAAAGGTCTGACTCCAATGCAAACTGGGGGACCAAAAACAAAAAAAAGAAGAAATCCTCTGAATGCCACACTAGCTTTTGCCAAAAGCAGGGAAAATGATCAGAATTTCCTTACTTTCAGTCCTTCATGGTCCTCAGTCAGAATCTGAATTTGAGGGACTCATGTTGCCTGTGTCTTTCTGTTGCCTCCCTATCTCCTGTCCCCCTCTGTCTCTCTCCATCAGATTTCCCAGATGACCTCTACTTGATCTTTCATATCCACATGATTTCTAGAAAAAGATTCTAAGGTTCCCTTTGGTCCAGGTCTTTCTCCTATTTTCAAAAGACTGAGGGATCAAAAACTCTCCTAACATTCTAAAGAATTCCCTTCTAACTACTTCCTGTCTCTCAGGGAGAGGATGGACCAAGCTTCCCCCACTCCTGAAAATTCCCCTAACCCTTCAGACTCTTCTGATGGGACAAAGGTCTCACTTCCCACTAGAGGGACAATTCAAGATTTTTATCAGCTGATCTGCCCCTGACATCATAGTGAATTTGAGTGCTATTTGGTCTATATTTTAGCTATAAAGCTATGACTACAGAAAGGATAGGTGACTTTTTGACACAGGATGGTCATGATATTCTTCAGACTCCAGAGAAACTGTTTAAAGTAATTTTTTTTCTTGGAAACTGCAAAACCAATTCTTTTTGCATACATAATTAAAAAATAACTAACTTGTTAAAAACCCTGCCTAGGGAAAAGCTTGAAGTTAACCCCTTGCTTGTCCATGTAATACACAGCCAACTTTGACTAAGACCTCAATCTTGGGCAAATTAGAACCTGAAGCCAAAAAACAAAAAAGGAGGGGGCTGTCAATAAGACATCTTAAATCTCAAGCAGAAAACTATGAGATCTCTGTCTGGATTTATGTATATCTAACTGTATGTCTTTATATTGCTGAAGTTGTAAATGAGTTCTAATTTAATTGGCTTGAAAAAAAGTAAGCACTTACAAATCATACAATTCTAAATACAAGAGAAATTAACCTGAATGAATTTCAGATTCATGTGAAATGGGAAATATTAAATATTAAATATCTAGTATTAATATTTGTTTTTAATATAATATAGATATATCTAAGAGTCATTAACATTAAGCATAGTATTTTCACTGTACCTAGGTTTATTATAAGTTAAATATTGTTATATTATTATATATGTTACAAGTTTGTCAACAAGGAAAGTACAATTAAGAAATTTCAAAAAAAGTAAATGAGATATGAGGTTTTAGGTAAACTCTATTAAGAATAATTACACTTTAGAAATGTCTGTCTAAAACAGTCTCTCTAGATTTTAGTAACCTGAATTTCTAGGGTGGTGCTAAACTAAATGAAAGAAGTTTATTGAATAGCTAGGTCATTTCCAAATAAAATAAGATTCTGAAACATTCATTACTGAACACTAACTTCCTCTTACAAAGAAACTAGAGATTTTGGACTATTAATGAATAATGTTTGATGTCATCCTGAGATGTTCTCCAGATTTTTTTTTTTTTTTTAGAAACTATCACTGGTATTTATGTTCACCAATCTATAGGATGCTAATATAGAAGTCAGTTCTTGGTTGCTTAAGGAAAGTACGATGTGCGTTTCCAGCAAGAAGATATGAGGAATGAAATTACATTTTATGAAGGGAAAAAGAAATAGGTCTGACTTACAGTTGGCTGTTTCAGGATGGGAGAACAAAGTAATGGGTACAGAAAGTGATAAGAAGGTTTTATTGAAATTGGACCCCAGGAGAAGAGTTTTGCGCATAAATACAAGTTTTTTTGAGATATTGAACTGCCTTTGATAATGGATTCTAAGTTCCTTTACCTCTGAAGTGGTCTGTTCTACGTTTACCTTTGAAATCTTCTTTGTCACTTTCGCTAAGTGAATATATTGTTTCACAGTGATCTATATGATTCTATCTGACTGAGTGTTATAAACCCTTTTGATATTTATCAACAAAACTTCCTAAATAACTTGACTTCTAGATAACTTTGGGATGCTTCAGAGGGCCCCTGAGACATCCCAAAGAAGTATTAAACTACCTGGGTTCCTTGGACATGTTAAATTACATGGGGAGTATTGTTGAAGGGGTGATAAATCTTCTCAGGTTATACTGTATGGTTGATGTTACTAATATAGATATCCTAAAATTATGTGGAATTCATATAGATCTGATATGCCCTGATAAAATATGGTCAGTTATAATTCTAGTTATCATATTAAAGTGTTACATATCATAGCAATGACCAGGCTATCAAATCAATTGCAATTTAATCAGATTTTAGACATGTCTTGTACAGTTTCACACTGATGCCTTTGCAAGAATATTGATACTTCAAGATTTATGGAAAAGACTTTTCTAAGATTAACTGATAAACAAGTTTTGGTTGTTTGCTATCTGGTAAAGTGGTAACAGACTGGAATTTAGTCTACTCTCTATGTTAAGAGAGCAAAGCTTTCTTAAAAAGCAGCTTTTGACAACATATTATGCATTTTTTTTTTGCCTTTAACTGATTTATATATTTTTAAAAATCTTTTGTTACTTCGGTAAAGTAAATAAACATTGTTTAAGATTATGGTACATGTAGACAAAGCTCATTCTGTTTCTAAGAAAAATAAGACTTCACAGTTAGATTTTTGCTAGCCTGATGTCCTTAAAACATGGCAATAGTCTGCTTCTAAATCGGGGAATTAAAAATGGGTGAGCAATAGCTGTAAATCAAAGAGTCAGGACTGTGGGAAATTCAAGATGACTACTTGGCTTTTCCTGGATCCCTGACAAGCTTCATTTTTATTTGATGGGTTAAAGCCTTCCCTGGCTACAGGGTTAATGCCCCCACAATGACACAAAATATATTTCACTTAATATTAAGCTCTAGTTTTGTTAATTAAGGTCTGTATTTACTACGACTCACTTCTGAGATCCTTGTTGTTATGTTATATTGCTAAATGGTTTAATTAAGTTATTAAAAAGGACACTCTAAGTTTGTTTCTAAAGCTTATCTCAATAAACAATCTTTGGGTAAAGGTCAGGTGTTCCATGATGTACAACCAGGAGATTAACACCCAGCTGTAATCATTTAACTAAGTTAGATGACCTGGGGTGTATATTGGGCTATACCTAATGAAAGTTATTCACTTAAATTATTGCTTGTGACCTTACTAATAACTGCTAGCTATATCACTTTCTATGTCACTTGTTTCAAAAGATTGTTTCTTATATTACTAAATGTGTGACTGAGCCTGTGATAAAATGCTGATATGCAGTTTCATATGACATCAATAATTGTAATAATGTAACTCTAGATATGGGAAGAAGCAACAAGAGGAATATCTTCCAGGACCAAAAGGCTAGTAAGATAGGTATAAGCCAGAGACTTTTGCTACTCACAAGGCCTGGTCCAATAACAGCATATTGAGTGGCCTATCAGTGGAATCTTCCCTAGACCTGTGAATGAGCCTTCCCAGCACTGTGGGACACAATGGACATGAAATGCCCCCAAAGTGTGATCAAATATGTGGTTATGAAGGGACCCTGCTGACTGGAAGCTGGCACCTGTCAGCTGCCTCTACAAAGATTACATTGTGACCATTGCAAGCTGCTGACCTTCAACATCCCCTGAAAGGAGTTCAGGGCGGAGATCAGAAATAAGGCTCTCTGTGCTCTGGGAAAAACCCAGAAGAACTGGCCTTCAGATAGTCAGATGTTTTTGGGTAAAGATTTTATGAGCCCAAATTCTTGCATCTTGTCATACCTATAGAAACACTAACGTCATGAGCCCATGTCTAGTCATGGTTCTCCTGGTTAGCCCCTAAGCAGCTTTTCTACTTCTATTTATCTTTGGGCCATGTACCTTTAACTTTCTTGTTAAGTTTGTTCCTTCTAGAATACAACACATCTCCAAGTGGTAGTATGACAAGAATATTCCCTCATCAACACAAAAACAATGATGAAACAAGCCACCTTATCATTCCATGGACTCCCATCTCCCTTCATAATTGCATCCTGACAGAGAGAAGGCAAAGAGAACCCAGAGCCCCACAACGCCCCTGTACAGCTTGAAGAAGTCAGAGCAGTCATCACCTCTTTTCCTTTGAGACTGGGTTTCCAAATACTTGAGAAGGGAAATAGGTAGATAGTTAAACATGAGCAGTGTGTCAACAGGGGCCAAAGAAGTGGCCCTAAAAATAAAGAGAGGGAGGAATGTGGTGACCCAGGGACTAAAGAGCAGATAAAACCAAGGAGGGTCTTGGAAGGCAGGAACAGAAAAATCAAACCCTTATCATCCTTCCCTCCCCCACGTTGCAACTATTAATGGATTTCAGGTCCTCCTGATCAGTATAACTTATCTCCCCTCCTACCCCACACAGGGAGAAGATATTTGCCTTATTCTTGCCCACCCAGTATACGAGTCTCATCCAATCAGCAAACGACCCACAAGACCCCTATCTCATTCCTTGTACCCTGGGTATAAAAGTGGACTAAGGACCCCTGTTCAACATCAATTCTCCCTTGAGCTGGCCCACTATTCCAACAGCATCTCACACTCTAATAAACTTTATTCTCCTCTCATTTTGCCTCATATCTGGAAATTATTTTCCAATCCACTCCCACACCATGACATCAGCTACTTCTTATCTCCCAGTCAGTTACCCTTAGGCTTCTGACTGAGAAAAAGGTCTCTTTCGTGATGCCCCACTAATCAACTTAATTTAGTAGGCCACTTGAAATTCCCCAAATTTTCTCAGGTCATAATCAGACAACAGCTAATTAAGATCAAGGCTTACTGGTATCCTTGTGCTTAAGTCAGATAAAACTTGGAGATCTCCAAAAGAAAATACGTTCCCTATGGATTAAAAATTCTACATTTATTGGTAGAATTGATGGTATTGATACCATCAAAGTTCAGTTTCACCCAACCATACCTTTTCCCCAATGTGCATAAAATACCTCAAGGAAAAGATGAAATAGGCCAAATAGGCCCACAGTGGTGGGTGGGTGTCCTCAGTTGTGTCTGACTCTTTGCAACCCTATAGACTGTAGTGCACCAGCTCCTCTGTCCATGGGATTATCCAGGCAAGAATACTAGAGTGGGATTTTCCCCCAGGGGATTTTCTTGACCCAGATATCGAACTTGCATCTCTTGCCTTGGCAGGTGGTTTCTTTACCACTGAGTCACCTGTAGATGAACTAAACCAGAAAAAGACTCATAGTTTGCATATCACTTGTGATAATTCTATTCTGCCTTTTAAGAAACCCAATGAACAAGCAATCAGATTTGTTCAAGATCCTAAAGCTGTCAAGAGGATGACTACAGCCTACCTCACAGTGGTGCTAAAGACAAATATCATTATTTTCATGATAACATTTAAGGCTACATATTTTCCACTTGATGATATATATTCTGCCTTTTTTTTATGTCCTCAGATTTTTCGGAGAGTTAATAATTGTTCACTTTCACTTGGAAGGAATAAAATTATATATGGATTTTCAAGGAAAATATCATGCCAAGATGGGCACAATAAAGGACAGAAATGATATGAACTTAAGAGAAACAGAAGATATTAAGAAGAGGTAGTAAGAATACACAGAACAAGTGTACAAAAAGAGGTCTTAATGATCCAGATAATCATGATGGTGTGATCACTCACCTAGAGCCAGATAATCTTGGAGTGTGAAGTCAACTGGGCTTTAGGAACCATTACTATGAACATAGCTAGTGGAGGTGATGGAACGCCACCTGAGCTATTTCAAATCCTAAAAAAAAAAAAAAAAAAGATGTCGTGAAAGTGCTACATTCAGTATGCCAGCAAATTTGGAAAACTCAGCAGTGGCCACAGAACTGGAAAAGGTCAGTTTTCATTTCAATCCCAAAGAAGGGCAATGCCAAAGAATGTTAAAACTACCACACAATTGCATTCATTTCTCATGCTAGAAAGGTAATGCTCAAAATCCTTCAAGGTAGGCTCCGACAGTATGTGAACTGAGAACTTCCAGATATACAAGCTGGATTTAGGAAAGGTAGGGTAAGAAGAGATCAAATTGCCAACACCCTTTGGATCATAGAAAATGCAAGGGAATTCCAGAAAAACATCTACTTCTTCTTCATTAACTACACTAAAGCCTTCGACTGTGTGTTAGTCACTCAGTCGTGTCTGACTCTTTGTGACCCCATGGAATATAGCCCTCCAGACTACTCTGCCCACAGAATTCTCCAAGCAAGGATACTGGGTTGGACTGCTATTTCCTTCTCCAGGGGATCTTCCTGACCCAGGGATTGAACCCATGTCTTCTGCATTGCAGGAAGATTCTTTACCATCTGAGCTACCAGGGAAGTCTGACCCTGTGGATCACAACAAACTGTGGAAAATTCTTAAAGAGATGGGAATAGCTCCTAAGAAATCTATACGCAGGTCAAGAAGTAACAGCTAGAACTGGACGTGGAATAACAGATTGGTTCCAAATTGAGAAAGGAGTACGTCAAGGCTTATTTAACTTGTATGCCGAGTACATTATTGAAAATGCCAGGCTGGTTGAAGCACAAGCTGGTATCAAGATTGCCAGGAGAAATATCAGTAACCTCAGATAGGCAGATGGCACCCCCCTAATGGCAGAAAGTGAAGAGGAAGAGCCTCTTCATGAAGGTGAAAGAGGAGAGTGAAAAAGCTGGCATAAAACTCAACATTCAATAAACTAAGATCATGGCATCCAGTCCTGTCACTTCATGGCAAATAGAGAAAAAATGGAAACACTGTCAGGCAGACTTTATTTTCTTGGGTTCCAAAATCACTATGAATGGTGATTGCAGCAATCAACTTAAAAGATACTTGCTCCTTGGAAGAATAACTATGGCAAACCTAGACAGTATATTAAAAAGCAGAGACATTATTTTGCTGACAAAGTTCCATATAGTCGAAGCTATGGACTTTCCTGGTGGCTCAGACGGCAAAGCATCTGCCTACAATGCGGGAGACCCAAGTTTGATCCCTGGGTCTGGAAGATCCCCTGGAAAAGGAGATGGCAACTCACACCAGTACTGTTGCCTGGATAATCCCATGGATGGAGGAGTGTGGTGGGCTACAGTCCATGGGGTCGTGAAGAGTCGGACACAACTGAGCGACTTCACTTGCTTACTCACTTATGGTTTTTCCAGTAGTCATGTGTGGATGTGAGAGTCATGTGTGGATGATAAAGGAGGCTGTGCACAAAATAATTGATGTTTTTGAACTATGGTGCTGGAAAAAACTCTTGAGAGTCCCTTGCAAAGCAAGATCAAACAAGTCAATCCTAAAGGAAATCAATTCTGAATATTAATTTGAAGGAATGATGCTGAAGCTAAAGCTCCAACACTTTGGCCACCTGATGCAAAGGGCCAACTCATAGGAAAAGATCCTGATGCTGGGAAAGACTGAGGGCAAGAGGAGAAGGGAGCAACAGAGGATCAGATGTTTGGATGGCCCCATCAACTCAATGGCCATGAGTTTGAGCAAACTCAGAAAGATAGTGAAGGACAGGGAAGTCTGGTGTGCTGCAGTTCATGCGGTCACAAATAGTCAGACATGAGTGAACGACTGAACAATAACAACATGAGGATGATGTTTTATTAATCTTAAAAAAGAAGTCTTTAAAATGGGTTCTATGTATTATAAACTCTGTTAGCCCATAAAGAACAAAATTTGCCAAAGGAAAAAACACAATTTTGTCAGCAAAATGTCCATTATTTGGAGCATTATATACCTCAGAGGGGTCAGTCACTTACCAGTAATCAACTGTTAGCCATCCAAAACTTCCCCAGGCCAGTTACTCAAAGACAATTCAGAATATCTCTTAGTCTTACTGGCTATTATAGATATTGGGTTCCAACCATTTTGAAAATTACTCTTTTTTTTTTAACCTAACTAACTTCTCATAGAAAAAATACTCTAATGGGATCCCAAACATGAAAAGGAATTTTGCAAACTGAAGTTAGCTCTCCAACAGCCCCTTCTTTCAGTCTGTCTTACTACTATAAAATTTCATCCTTTTCAGGAATGATCTGATCATGTCCCTGTGTTCTAACTAAACCAAATGGAAAACACTGAAGACCCATAGCTTACAAGTCTTTATTGATACTCTAGTTATTTTAAGACTATGGTGCATGTGTTCTCTGTCACTTCAGTCATGTCTGACTCTTTGATATGCTGTGGACTGCAGACTGCCAGGATCCTCTGTCCAGGGGATTCTCCAGATAAGAATATTGGAGTGTGTAGCCATTCCCTTCTCCAGGAGATCTTCCAAACCCAGGGGTTGAATCCATGTCTCCTGCATTTCAGGCAGATTCTTTACCACTGAGACACTGGGGAAGCCCTAAGACTATTGTAGCCACCAACAAATTTGTGGAGGCCTCCGCTGACACACTTTTGGGCTCTTTCTTAAAACTAACAGTCTCTCTTTGTTATTTACTGTAGAAAAAAAGAAAATAAAATCACTTTCTTGGCAAACAAGCTTACATCCTACACCCCATGGTATTCGTATTTTTTTCTTCATATGTTAATATTCTTTACAGTACCACTTTAAATATTGCTACTCTCAGTAAAGCATGTAGTCTAGATTCTGCCTGAGAATCATCCATGTCTTATGCAGGCTTTCTAGAAAATCCTTTAGACAGTCCACACTCTGTTCAGGAGTCATGCCCAAAACATGAAAAACAAACAAACAGTAGGGATCTGGAAAGGAAATTATCACATTGCCTATACTATAGTAGATGTCATATCATCCTCAGAAGATGATTTCTTAACACTAGCTGAATCAGTCCAGATATCAGAATTTATTGCCCTTACTAAAACTCCTTTATACGAAAATGCTTAGAAACAATGACAAACCAAATAACAATGAGCAGTCATAGTGCCCACACTATGAAGTTGAAACACCATGTCACATACCAGAAATACTATCTAATATAAACCACACTTCTTAGAGAAATGGTTGGTTGAAGATATGGACAGAGAATGTACCAGATGAGTCTGGAACCATTTCACATGCCAGACAGTAAAGAAGCTATTAAAGACTATGAAAGTCATATTAAAGAGACTCAAGTGCCAACTCGAAGAAGCTCCCAGGCCAAATACAGTTTGAGCCTCAATAAGGATAAGAATTAGAATGAATTGAAAATATTAAATATGTTTAACTCTATGATTTTATAATAATTAAAAAAAATTGCCTTCTGAAAATTACAGAACACAAATTCATTATCTGAAATTTCTGTAAATAAAAAGAAAGAATCATGCATTTACCCGGCCTTTTCTAACAAACTGTACTACTGAATAACGGAATATTAGATGAGAAGTATTTCCTAATAAATTTATTTCAGATTATAAAAGCAAACAAAGTTATCAAATTAGAATGCTGCCATTTTGCAACCCCTGATGGATCTAGGCTTTTATGATCAAAAACTGCTAAATTTTTTTTTTTAAAAGTGTGAAAAACAGATATGTGCCTCCTCATGAAAGAAAGCCACAGTCATCAGGACAGTATGGCACTGGCACAAAGACAGAAATATAGACAAGTGGAACAAAATAGAAAGCCCAAAGATAAATCCACACACCTATGGACAACTTATCTTTGACAAAGGAGGCAAAGATATACAATGGAGAAAAGGCAATCCCTTTAACAAGTGGTGCTGGGAAAACTGGTCAACCACCTGTAAAAGACTGAAATTAGAACACTTGCTAACACCGTACACAAAAAACAACTCAAAATAGATTAAAGATCTAAATTTAAGGTCAGAAACTATAAAACTCCTACCAGAAAACATAGACAAAACACTCTTTGACAAAGCACCACCAACACCCTTGCCATAAGGATTGCATCTGACTCTGATCACACCTCTGAATCCAGCTGCCAACTTTAAGAAAATACAAAGAAAGTTGCTGAACTGCACCATTATTACACAAGCAGAAAATCCTAGACTGGAAACGCTGGCAAGTCAGACCTAGGTTCTTAAGCAAATAAACTGTAAGAAAGTAAAATGTATAGTGGGGGCATCTATTGATTAAAACGGACTTAAAAGCAATATCAAATGTTTAATTGGAAAAGATTAAGCTAGTGTCTAGAGTTGCATCCTTGGGTGACAAAACTATTTTAAAAATATGACAGTGATTACTATAAAGTCACGATAATGGTTACTTGTGGTGGGAGGAAAGGACTATGATTGAGATGGGGCAAATTGAAGGGCTTCTAGAGTGAGCAGCAAAGTTCTATTTCTTGACCTGTGTGATGTGTATAAGGTTATTCATTTTGTGATAATTATATAAGATAGTGTTATCCTTGAGGGGAACTGGTGACTAGAAGAATGCATGTTAGAGAATTCTGAGTGCTGTCATATATTCTGCTTCTACATCTAGGTGCCAGTTGTATTAGTGTGTTCTGCTTTTTAAAATGCATTAATCTGTTCACTTATGTTCACTTTATATATAGAAATTATACTCCATAAAGAGCTCAAACAAGCTAATTGGCATTCCCGTAAACACTTCAAAGAGTCATGTTGCCTCTACTGGATACTTCTGGAATTAGAAATAACTTCACATTGTTAATTTCAGCATTAAGTCATATAAAAATTGGATCCTGATCATGGAATAGAAAAAATATTTCTGCAGAAATAATTATAGCTTTGTCCACTGGGGTCAGAAACACAACAGGAATAGGATTAAATAATAACATTACTTTTCCTATCACAGTCTATTTGTTTTCCTCAGAAAGGATACAACCTGCTTTACAGAAATTATTCAGCTTCACCCAGAAAGTTAACTGGGGCAATCTTGCCATGTTAAACAATGTATACTCCCCCAATACAACCTCTAGCCCCACAAGCATACTATATTTTCTTTGGACCAAGGTCTTTCCTTTTTTACCACATATAAAGCTGACTTGTATATATGGGATAATTGTCAGAGACTTTACATATTCAAGAACAATATTCACCCTATAGACCATTTCCCAATGAGATATGAGCTCAATAAGATATAACATTTTCTATGGAAAATTACACAGAAAATTGACTATTTCATTTTTATGTCTACCATCCAAATAATGATTTCTATAATAGTAAGACAATTATCAATAACTGTAACTGAAATGATACTTCCACAGCTCTGAAGGCTCAGAAGACAAGTCTGATTCTTTTGGGACAAGAAATGAGGGACAAATGGATAACTTTAGATTCTCTATTAGCCAACATGGTGTCTAGTGTTGCATTCAGGTAAAGACTACTACCAGCTGTTGCTATAACAATCAATTTCTGAATTAAAGGAACTGGCCACTTGTGATCTTGTTTTAGTCACCTGTATTTGTTCATTTGCATCATGGACTCATAGAATTGTATATAGTTTAACCGTTACTTTCCTGTTAGTCTTTAATATGTATTATCATTGCCAGGTGTATACTCTCCAGAGTCTTATATGCTGCTGTGACACTAATGTCACATCAGATGATCCAATAACTCATCATTTAACAAAAGGAGCATAAATCTCAAACTCTGCTCTAACTCCATACTATTGTTTCTGAGGCAATCATCATATCTAATAATCGTAAGAGTGCTTTAGAATTTCTGTAAGGATAGTTTTGTGGTTAACCTTATGGTCTTGCCAGAATGGCCAAAGGGACAGGGGATTACAACAGTCACACTTTCACTGATCAGTCTAATTACAGAATATTCTGTGACTTATATAACATTTTCACCTGTATTGCATCTACCTTTGTCTTAGGAAATCAACCAATACAAAGCCTCACCTTGTCTCTCACATCTCAACCTAAAAGCTTCCTAGCCCAAACCATGAGCAAAACTATCATGCACCCAGTTTCTTAAAGGAGATTATATTTTAGAAATTCTCATATAGTATTCAACCTTCTAAAATAAGTCAACGAAATTTTGCTTATATCATACATGGTTCTTTATTTGGAAAGAACTTACCCTGCTTTGTCTTTGTAGCAATCGTAACACCTGAAATATTTTTAATTTGTTGGTCTCCTACTTATTATCTGTCTTGCCCTAATAAAATATAACTTCATGGAGTCAAGATATTTAAATATCTTGTTCATCTCTGTTCCTCCAGCTTAGTACAGTTTGAGACATATTTTAAGGGGCTTCCCCGGTAGCTCAGCTGGTAAAGAATCTGCCTGCAATGCAGGAGACCCTGGTTCAATTCCTGGGTCAAGAAGATCCCCTGGAGAAGGGATAGGCTACCCACTCCAATATTCTTGGGCCTCTCTGGTCGCTCAGCTGGTAAAGAATCCGTCTGCAATATGGAAGACCTGGGTTCGATCCTGGAGTTGGGAAGATCCCCTGGGGAAGGGAACATCTCCTGGAGAAGGGAATTGCTACCCACTCCAGTATTCTGGCCTGGAAAATTCCATGGGCTGTATAGTCCAAGGAGTCACAAAAAGTCGGACATGACTGGGTGACTTCCACATTCACTTTAAGTGTGAATGCATAAATGAGATTCTTATTTGGGATACCCCCACAAGAAAATAGGCTCTATGAAAATAGGGATAGAGTGGTTCAAACTGCCTGTGTGTAATAAAAACTGAATTGATAAATTAAGGGTTAAAATTTAAAACATGTGTTCTTTTTCTGTAAATATTATAGTTTCTTTGCACAGGGATTTACATAGATTTTTTGTTCATTTGTCTGTTTTCACTTTGACAAGCAAAAAAGAGAGACAGTTTTATATAAGTTATGAAATCTTATAAAATAAATAACACCTTTCCCTGAGCTGTCTAGAGTCCAAAGCACTATAACATAGGAAAATTTCAGAAATACACAGCAAAGAGAAAAGAGGTGGAACTGACCACAGAGCAAGTCAAGTGTGTATATTGAATAAATGATCTAAATCTAGTATGAAAAGGGGTGTCAACAGAGAGGTTCAACTCTTATGATGTTATCTGAATTCACTTTTAACAGTCCTTTGGACAGCAAGGAGATCAAACCAGTCAATCCTAAAGGAAATCAACTCTGAATGTTCATTGGAAGGACTGATGCTGAAGCTGAAGTTCCAATACTTTGGCCACCTGATATGAAGAGCTGGCTCATTGGAAAAGACTCTGATGCTGGGAAAGTTTGAAGGCAGGAGGAGAAGGGGATGACAGAGGACAAGACGGTTGGATGGCATCATCAACTCAGTGGACATGAGTTTGAGCAAGCTCCTGGAGACGGTGAAGGACAGGGAAACAGCAACAACTGTGGGGATAGAGAGTAAGGGAACATGATTGACAAAATGGATACTGGAAGCACCAAGCAGAGAATCAAAATATTTATTTGATGTTGCATAGAATAAATAATAATGTTAAAAACAAGAAAGAGGCCCAAAACGGGAGTCACTTATGCTAAGCTCCATGTCATTAAACCAATTTAATTACAGTTTCAGGTCTCCCAGAAATGGAGTCTTAACCAGATCAGTGAAGGATCACCTGATCAGCACTAGTGATGTCATCTGCATGATAAACTCCTGTCACTCCCTAAAGAACAGTGACTTTGAAATAACCAACCAGCTTTTTTTTTTTTTTTTCTGGTATAATTTTCTTATTCCTGCTCTCTTCTGCCTATAAAAATGTCTCATTTTGTATAGCTCCTTGAAGATCTTTTCTATCTGCTATATTGGATACTTGATTGATTCATGAATTGTTGAATAAAGTCAATAAGATCCTTAAAATTTACTCAGCTGAACTTTGTTTTTCAATAATAGTACATACATAATTCATATAAAGCTATTTTAAAATACCATATATTCTGTAGTCTAATAAGTCAAATTGACACAAGTTGCAAACACTTCTCATAAAAACTGAAATGGACAACAAGCTATAGAGAGACACAGCACTAGGACCTCAATGTAGAAACTATTCAAAAAATTCAGTTAATATTAACACTTAATAGGTCAAAAGATTGATTATACCAAGTGACGGAGTTCAGAACATGCTATTCCAAAATATGGCATCTTGGCATATTGAATATGTTAAGCTGAAGAAGTTTGTGAAAGTAGCAGAAAGTATAATGCCTATTTCATTAGGCCTCCCTTGAGGATTTGTTGTTCAGTTGCCAAGTTGTGTCTGACTCTTCATGACCCCATAGACTGAAGCACACCAAGCTCCCCTGTTCCTCACCATCTCCCAGAGTTTGCCCAACCATCTCATCCTCTGTCACCCTCTTCTCCTTCTGCCTTCAATCTTTCATAGTATCAAGATCTTTTTTTTTTTTTTTCCCCAATAAGTTAGCTCTTCGCACCAGGTGACCAAAGTATTGGAGCTTCAGCTTCAGCATCAGTCCTTCCAAAGAGTATTCAGGGTCGATTTCCTTTAAGACTGACTGGTTTGATCTCCTTGATTTTCAAGAGACTCTCAAGTCTTCTCCAGCACCACAGTTTGAAATCATCAATTCTTTGGTGCCCTGCCTTCTTGGTCTAACTCAAATTGAGCAGGGCTTGCCCTTGTCCTCTGAAACAGGACATAAAACCCTCATGGGAGAGGTGCAACTCCTATATCTGAAGGAAAGGAGCATCCTTATCTCCATAAACAAAAGAATGCTGAGAAGGATGCAAACAAACTGGCCTTACCAAGCTTCTCCCAATTTAATACACTTATATGCTGTTACCTATCATATTCCTCCCTAACTGCCTACTCTCCATCAAACCTAGCATAAAAATACTTAGGTTTAACCCTTTTGGGAAGGTCTTCATTTCCTTATGAAGGCTTCCTTATCACATAAAACATATGATAAATAAATTTGTATGGTTTTCTCCTGTTAATCTTTGCCATTTTAATTTTCAGACTCAGTCAAATAACCTAATAGTCTAGAGGAAAACTTTTTCCTCCCCTCCACAACTCAAGAAATGGAATGAGTAGTTTCAGAAAAGACTTAATCATAACCAGCCTTAAGTTTTGTTTTTTAAAAACATATCTAAATTTGAAATGTGTAGGGGGGTGGTCCTAAGATGGCAGAGGAAGAGGACAGGGATACCACTCTCTCCCCCACAAATTCATCAAAAGCACATTTGAACACTGAGCAAATTCCACAAAACAACTTCTGAATGCTGGCAGAGGACATCAGGCACCCAGAAAGGCAGCCCATTTTCTTCAAAAGAAGGTAGGACAAAATATAAAAGACAAAAAAAAAAAAAAAAAGAGAGAGAGAGAGAGAGACAAAAGAGGTAGGGACAGAGATCCATCTGGGGAAGGGGGTCTTAAAAAGAGAGAAGTTTCCAAACATGAGGAAACACTCTCACCAGCCGGTCTGTGGCGAGCCTTAGAATCTCAGAGGGCAATGTAACCAGGAGGAAAAATAAATAATTAAAACCCACAGATTATGTGCCTAATGGCAACTACCAGCGGAGAAGCAGCCCAGACACTCGCAGGGACTGGACAGGGAGGTGCAGGCTGCATTGCTTAGGATAAGGACCATTCCTGAATGCCCCAAGGGCAATCTGAGGGAGCTAACTTGAGATAGCAACCCGGACTGTGGGAATGCTAGCCAGCAAAAAGCCCTAACCTAAGACACTGCCAGGCCCGCTCACAGAACACAGGACTGAGCAGAGCTAGCCAGCTGAGGACTGGCCCATCCCACACCAGAGGCAGCCAGAGCCTGAAGGGGGCAATCGCGGCCCCAGAGAGGCATTCTCTACCAAACTGCAAGCAGGCTTCATTGTTAACCAGGACTTCTTGTGATTCTGGATGGTCGACATCTGGCGGGAGGGTCGCAGCCAGAGATCAGCTCCCTAGAAGAGACACACGGAACACCTGAAAAGGAGAACCCACTGTATACCCAGAAAGCCAAGTGGCTAGGATGGGGGAGGCGATAAGACGCAGCCTCCAATGGAGGTCGACTATGCTTGCTAAGTACCTGGTCATCTGAGCTGCTCAGACCTGGGAAGGGCACAAAACGCAGGTCCAACCAAGTTTGTGCCTTTGTGGAGTACCCGAGAACCCGAACCTGAGTGGCTTAGACCTGGGAAGTATATGCAACCCAGGGCTCACCTCAGACAGTTCCCCTGCAGAGCAACCTAGAGCCTGAGCAGTGTAGACTGGGAAAGCACATGCGCCGTGAGCGGGGGTAAACCCAGTGTGGCTGAGACACTGCGAGCACGCCCCACACACACTAGTGATATTTGTTTGCAGCGTTCCCTCCTCCCCACAGCAGGACTGAACAAGCAAGCCTAAAAAAAGTGACCACCACTGCCACCTTGTGTCAGGGCAGAAATTAGACACTGAAGAGACCAGCAAACAGAAGAAGCTAAAATAAACAAAGGGGACCACTTTGGAAGTGACAGGTGCAAAAGATTAAGGCACTGTAGTTAGCAACGACTACATAGGAAGGGGCCTATAGATCTTGAGAAGTATAATCCGGATCAAGGAACTATCAGGATATCAACTGACCCCACACTGTCTGCAACAGCTCCAGAGAAAGTCCTAGATATATCTTTACTATTATCATTATTTTAAATTAAAAAAAATAAGTACTCTATTACACCTTTAATTTTCATTTTTATAACCTACTGTTACCTTGTAAAAAAAAGACCCTATTTTAAAGCAAACTTTATATATATTTGTGGCTTTGTGTTTTTTTTGTTTTTTTTTTTTTAATATTGCATTTTTGAGAATCTAAACTCTACTCTAGATTTTTAATCTTTGCTTTTTGGTATTTGTTATCAGTTCTGTACCTTTAAGAACCCAATCTTCAGTACCCATTTTTATTTGTGAGCTAGATTACTGGCTTGATTGCTCTCTCTTCCTTTTGAATCTCTTTTTTCTCCACCAGGTCACCTCTATCTCCTCACTCCCCCTTCTCTTCTCTACCCAACTCTGTGAATCTCTTTTTGTGTTCTCGCCTGTGGAGAACAAGTAGGGAAATGATTACTGGCTGAATCTGTCTCTCTCCTTTGATTCCCCCTTTTATCCTCCTGGCCGTCTCTGTCTCATTCCTCCCTCTCCTCTTCTCTGTGTAACTCTGTGAACATCTTTGAGGGATCCAGACTGAGGAGAGCACATATAGAAGTGATTACTAGCTAGCTTGCTCTCTCCCATTTTGATTCCCCCTCTTCTCCTCCTGGTCACATCTATCTCACTCCTCCCTCTTCTCTTCTCCATGTAATTCTGTGTACCTCTCCAGGTGTCCCTCACTGTGGAGAAACTTTTCACCTAGATGTTTTATCATTGATGCTGTATGGGTGGAAAAGTCTTTAGGCTACTGTAAGAATAAGACTGAAAACCAGAGGCAGGAGGCTTAAGTCCAAATCCTGAGAACACCAGAGAACTCCTGCCTCCAGGAAAATTTAATTGATAGGAGCTCATCAAAAGTCTCCATACATACACTGAAACCAAGCACCACCCAAGGGCCAACATGTTCCAGAGGCAGACATACCACACAAATTCTCCAGCATCACAGGATCATAGCCCTGAACTTCAATATACAGTCTGACCAAAGTCACACCAAACCCACAGACATCTCAAAACTCACCACTGGACACTTCATTGCACTCCAGAGAGAAAAAATTCCAACTCCACCCATCAGAACACCGATACAATGTTCCCTAACCAGGAAACCTTGACAAACCACCTGTCCAACCTCACCCACAGTGAGGACCTCTGCAATAAAGAGGAACCACAAACTGCCAGAATACAGAAAGGCCACCCCAAACACAGCAACCTAAACAAGATGAAAAGGCAGAGAAATATCCAGCAGGTAAAGGAACATGATAAATGCCCTCCAAACCAAACAAAAGAGGAAGAGATAGGGAATCTACCTGATAAAGAATTCCAAATAAAGATAGTGAAAATGATCCAAAATATTGAAAACACAATGGAATTACAGATAAATAGCCTGGAGACAAGGATCGAGAAGATGCAAGAACAGTTTAACAAGGACCTAGAAGAAATAAAAAAAGAGTCAATATATAATGAATAATGCAATAAAGGAGATTAAAAAACACTCTTTATGGAACCAACAGTAGAATAACAAAGACAGAAGATAGGCTAAGTGAGGTAGAAGATAGAATGGTAGAAATAAATGAAACAGAGAGGAAAAAAGGAAAAAAGAAACAAAAGAAATGAGGACAAGTGCAGAGACCTCTGGGACAATGTTAAACGCCCCAACATTCAAATCATATGAGTCCCAGACAAAAAAAGACAAAGAGAAAGACCATGAGAAAATACTTGAGGAGATAATAGTTGAAAACTTCCCTAAAATGGGGAAGAAAATAGTCACCCAAGTTCAAGAAAACCAAAGAGTTCCAAACAGGATAAACCCAAGACAAAACACCCCAAGACACATACTAATCAAAATAACAAAGATCAAACACAAAGAACAAATATTAAAAGCAGCTAGGGAAAAGCAAAAAATAACACACAAGGGATTCCAATAAAGATAACAGCTGATCTTTCAATAGAAACTCTTCAGGCCAGAAGGGAATGGCAGGACATATTTAAAGTGATGAAACAAACAAACAAACAAAAACCTACAGCACAGATTACTGTACCCAGCAAGGATCTCATTCAAATATGAAGGAGAAATCAAAAGCTTTACAGACAGGCAAAAGCTAAGAGAATTCAGCACCACCAAACCAGCTCTCCAACAAATTCTAAAGGATATTCTCTAGACAGGAAATACAGAAAGGGTGTATAAACATGAACCCAAAACAATAAAGTAAATGGCAACAGGACCATACCTATCCGTAATTACCTTAACTGTAAATGGGTTGAATGGCCCAACCAAAAGACAAAGACTAGCTGAATGGATACAAAAACAAGACCACTATATATGCTGTCTACAAGAGACACACCTCAAAACAAGGGACACATACAGACTGAAAGTGAAGGCCTGGAAAAATGATATCCCATGCAAATAGAGACCAAAAGAAAGCAGGAGTAGCAATATTCATATCAGATAAAATAGACTTTAAAATAAAAGCTGTGAAAAGAGACAAAGAAGGACACTACATAATGATCAAAGGGTCAATCAAAGAAGAATATATAACAGTTATAAATATAGATGCACTCAACATAGGAGCACCGATATAAGTAAGACAAATGCTAACAAGTATGAAAGGGGAAATTAACAATAATACAATATTGGGAGACTTTAATATCCCACTCAATCCTAAGGATAGCTCAACTAAACAGAAAATTAACAAAGGAATACAAACTTTAAATGATACAATAAACCATTTAGACCTAATTGATATTTGTAGGACATTTCACCCCAAAACAATGAATTTCACCTTTCTCTCAAGTGTGCATGTAACCTTCTCCAGGATAGATCACATCCTGGGCCAGAAATCTAATCTTGGTAAATTTAAAAAAATTGAAATCATTCCAAGCATCTTGTCTGACCATAATGCAGTAAGATTAGATGTCAACTACAGAAGAAACATTATTAAAAATTTCAACATATGGAGGCTGAACAGCATGCTGCTGAATAACCAACAAATCACAGAAGAAATCAAAAAAAGAAATAAAATATGCATAGAAATGAATGAAAATGAAAACACAACAACACAAAGCCTATGGGTAACTGTAAAAGCAGTGCTAAAGGGAAGGTTCAAAGCTATACAGGCTTACCTCAAGAAACAAGAAAAAAGTCAAATAAATAAGCCAACTCTACACCTAAAGCAACTAGAAAAGGAAGAAAAGAAGAAGCCCAGGGTTAGCAGAAGGAAAGAAAAGTCAAAAATTAGGGCAGAAATAAATGTAAAAGAACAAAAGAAACCATATCAAAAATCAACAAAGCCAAAAGCTGGTTCTTTGAGAAGATAAACAAACCATTAGCCAGCTTCATCAAGAAACAAAGGGAGAAGAATCAAATAAACAAAATTAGAAAAGAAAATGGAGCGATCACAACAGTCAACACAGAAATACAAAGGATCATAAAAGACTACTATCAGCAACTATATGCAAATAAAATGGACACCTTGGAAAAAATGGATGAATTCTTAGAAAAGTACAACTTTCCAAAACTGAACCAGGAATAAATAGAAACTCTTAGCAGACCCATCACAAGCACAGAAACTGACATTGTAATCAGAAATCTTCCAACAAACAAAAGCCCAGGTCCAGATGGGTTCACAGCTGAATTCTACCAAAAATTTTTGAGCTAACACCTATCCTGCTAAAACTCCTCCAGAAAATTGCAGAGGAAGGTGAACTTCCAAACTCATTCTATGAAGCCACCATCACCTTAATACCAACACCAGACAAAGATGCCACAAAAAAAGAAAACTACAGGCCAATATCACTGATGAACATAGATGCAAAAATCCTTAACAAAAGTCTAGCAAACAGAATCCAACAATGTATTAAAAACATCATACATCATGACCACGTGGACTTTATCCCAGGGATGCAAGGATTCCTCAATATCCACAAATCAATCAATGTAATACACCACATTAACGAATTGAAAGATCAAATCTGTATGATTATCTCAATAGATGCAGAGAAAGCCTTTGACAAAATTCAACATCCATTTATGATAAAAAACCCTCCAGAAAGGAGGAGTAGAAGGTACATACCTCAACATAATAAAATCTATATATGGCAAAACCTCAGCAAACATTATCCTAAATGGTGAAAAATTGAAAGAAGTTCCCCTAAAGTCAGGAACAAGACAAGGGTGCCCACTCTCACCACTACCATTCCATATAGTTTTGCAAGTTTTAGCCATAGCAATCAGAGCAGAAAAGCACAGAAAAGGAATCCAGATTGGAAAAGAAGAACTAAGTCTCTCACTGTTTGGAGATGACATGATCCTCTATATAGAAAACCCTAAAGACTCCACCAGAAAATTACTAGAGCTAATCAATGAATATAGTAAAGTTGCAGGATATAAAATCAACATAAAGAAATCCCTTGCATTCCCATACACTTACAATGAGAAAACAGAAAGAGAAATTAAGGAAACAGTTCCATTCACCATTGCAATGAGAATAATGAAATACTTGGGAATATATCTACCTAAATAAACAAAAGACCTATATAGGGAAAACTATAAAACACCAATGAAAGAAATCTAAGAGGACAGAAATAGATGGAGAAATATACCATGTCCATGGATTGGAAAAATCAATATAGTGAAAAATGATTATACTACCCAAAGCAATCTATGGATTCAATACAGTCCCTATCAAGTTACCAACGGTATTTTTCAGAGAACTAGAACAAATAATTTCACAATTTGTATGGAAATACAAAAAATCTTGAATAGCCAAAAGCAATCTTGAGAAAGAAGAATGGAACTGGAGGAATTAACCTACCTGACTTCAGGCTCTATTACAAAGCCACAGTCATCAAGATAGTATGGTACTGGCACAAAGACAGAAACATAGATCAATGGAACAAAACAGAAAGCCCAGAGATAAATCCACACACCTATGGATAACTTATGCTTGACAAGGGAGGCGAGAATACACAATGGAGAAGAGACAACATCTTTAATAAGTTGTGCTGGGAAAACTGGTCAACCACTTGTAAAAAATGAAACTAGAACACTTTCTAACACCATACACAAAAATAAACTCAAAGTGGATTACAGATCTAAACGTAAGACCAGAAACTATAAAACTCCTAGAGGAAAACATAGATAAAACACTCTCTGACATAAATCACAGCAGGATCCTCTATGACGCACCTCCCTGAATTTTGGAAATAAAAGCAAAAATAAATAAATGGGACCTAATTAAACTTAAAAACTTTTACACAACAAAGGAAACTATAAGCAAGGTGAAAAGACAGCCTTCAGAATGGGAGAAAATAATAACAAATGAAGCAACTGACAAAGAATTAATCTCAAAAATATACAAGCAACTCCTGCAACTCAATTCCAGAATAATAAATAACCCAATCAAAAAATGTGCCAAAGAACTAAACAGACATTTCTCCAAAGAAGACATACAGATGGCTAACAAACACATGAAAAGATGCTCAATATCACTCATTATGAGAGAAATGCAAATCAAAACAACAATGATGTACCATCTCATGCCTGTCAGAATGGCTGCTATCCAAAAGTCTACAAATAAATGCTGGAGAGGGTTTGGAGAAAAGAGAACCCTCTTACACTGTTGGTGGGAATGCAAACTAGTACATTCACTATGGAGAAGAGTGTGGAAATTCCTTAAAAACCTGGAAATAGAGCTTCCATATGACCCAGCAATCCCACTGCTGGGCATACACACTAAGGAAACCAGAATTGAAAGAGACACATGTACCCCAATGTTCATCACAGCACTGTTTATACTAGTCAGGAAATGGAAGCAACCTAGATGCCCATGAGCAGACGAATGGATAAGAAAGCTATGGTACATATACACAATGGAATCTTATTCAGCCATTAAAAAGAATATATTTGAATCAGTTTTAATGAGGTGGATGAAACTGGAGCCCATTACACAGAGTGTAGTAACCCAGAAAGAAAAACACCAATACAGTATACTAATGCATATTTATGGAATTTAGAAAGATGGTAACGATAACCCTATATGCAAAACAGAAAAAGAGACACAGAAATACAGAACAGACTTTTAAACTCTGTGGGAGAATGTGAGGGTGGGATATTTCAAAAGAACAGCATGTATACTATCTATGGTGAAACAGATCACCAGCCCAGGTGGGATGCATGAGACAAGTGCTCAGGCCTGGTGCACTGGGAAGACCCAGGGGAATCGGGTGGAGAGGGAGGTGGGAGGGGGGATCAGGATGGGGAATACGTGTAAATCTATGGCTGATTCATATCAATGTATGACAAAACCCACTGAAATGTTGTGAAGTAATTAGCCTCCAACTAATAAAAAATAAATAAATAAATAAGAAAAAAAATTTAATTTTTTTATGTTTAAATTTTTCTTGCCTTGCCATAAAATATGAATTCTATTTCACATTATTATACATATAGAAGCTTAGGACCAAAATAGTGAAAATTGCAATGAAGAGAAAAATCACCAAAAAGTGGGTATTATATTTTACCTCATGTTTATTGGTTAGTGCCCATCACAGGAACTTCCTAACTGGGTAATCAGTCTGCCTTCTCCCACCTGTTTCCTTGTGCAAAGGACAGTTTGAATAACTCACTTCCTGGATTTGCTTTGACCCTACCTTCTCTTTCCAGTGTCCCCATTCTCAAACTCCCCTCTTGACCCCACCTGCAGGAGAAAAGGAAATTCTTCTCTACCTTCAGTAAAGGGCTTTCCAAGTGGCACAGCAGTAAATAATCTGCCTGCCAAAGCAGGAGACACAAGAAATGCAAGTTCAATCCCTGGGTCAGGAAGATACCCTGGAGAAAGAAATGGCAACCCATTCCAGTATCCTTGCCTGGGAAATGCCATGGACAGAAGAGCCTGGTGGGCTCTAGTCCATGGGGTAGCAAAGAATTGAACACACTGAGTGACTGAGCACACACCTTCAGTAAACAATAACTGCCCACTTTTTAAAGCAGCAACTCAGGCCACATTAGAGATTTTTACATTACTAAACTCAGTAGATAAGCTCTTAACTATTACAGAATGTGAGAACTTAATTAATCACTTAAGTAGTTAAGTTCCTCATTCTAGGACAGGATTTTGGCTTTCTATTAACTTAAATGGAAAGTTATTACACTGTTTGTCCCAAGACAGTAAAGGAAGTTTTTTTCCCTAAATCTCTCACCATAAATCACCATCAAAGTTAGTAAATTAATTATAAATTCAAGTAGACTTTTTTAGAAAAGTTGGAAATGTCCTTGAAATAACAGTTGGTCCCACTGTACTTTTATTATGTGTCATCTTAAGGAAGGCTTAACCACTTATATCACATAATATTTGTAGTCCTGACTTTGAAGCTCACCACAAATGAGTTAAAATACTTGCAACAATTTAGGCAGGATATTTAAGCTTTCTATTTCATCATTCTAAAATGGGATTACTAATGCTACCAATTTCATAAGACTGTTTCCAGAGTTAAAAAGATAAATAAATACTACAAATAAAACCTTTATCTGGGACATAGACAATGCTCAAATAAACATCAAATATTTCTAAGTTATGTTAATAGGTTTCAGAAAAAAGGTCAAACTTTTTTTGTTGTTGTTTACTTGTATCCTGCTTGTTCTAACTTTCCTCTGGAACCATAATAAGTTCCTGTCTTCAAATTTGCCAATAATAGCTGATAAAATTCAAGGGGAATATAAAAAGTTGTATTTTTTTTTCAAAAAAATTTTTTAGACAAGAAAATACCAAGAAAGGGTTTAACTCTCCTTTTTAAAAGGGAAACACAATATAAGTCATGCAAATTGCCTTATTTCCATATTCTAAATTATTGAATACATTTTCTATGTCACATCCCACATCCCTCGTATTTATTAATAATATAATACTGCAACTTACCTTCAATACTCTAACCATCTGTAGCTATTTTTGTATGGCTGTTATGACTGCTTTCATATCTAGACATACCCACATAAGCAAGGTACTGAAGAGGTTATTTATGATTTAGAATGATTGTATAGAAGTATTCCAATGCCCTTTTATTGATTCTGGATATCATTTATTTTTTTGAGGATATTACCAATTATTTGTTTGATTGTTTTCCTAGCCAGAGGAAGATTAGGTATAATCTCTGCTAAACTGATGAGGAGAAAAACAGAATTATTTTACACCTTAAAAATTTCTTGTAGTCTTTCATCAGAAACTTCAGGTAAACAAATTTTATGGGTATTATTCTTTCTATTCTCATATTAATATTTTTTTTATTCTACATTAAACAGATCTTGGTATCAAAGTATTTCAACATATTCCTCTTTTGGGTGGATCTTATTTTGCTGGCTGAAGTATTGTTATCTCAAAACTGGTTTTGCCTCTTGGTACCTGTCGAGATAAAAAGACACAGCCAAGTCAAAGAATGAGAGTAAAAAGGATTTATTACTTGTAACAGATAAAGAGAAGACTAAATGTTTCCCAAAGCAATGTCTCCCTGATAAGCAAAATTGAGGAAGTTTTAAGCTAATACAACATATATATTTATGAAGGGACTTGGGCAAAGAGGAATTTAGTGTAGAATTGGGGAAAAGTTGGCAGAATTCAGGTTGTAGTTGATTGAAGTGACAAAGGCCAGCAAAGGTCAGTATCATCAATTCTCTGGCTCAAGTTAGTTTCGTGGCCATTTGCTCAAGGGAGTTTTTGGACCCTATAAAACAGCTCGAAAATGTTTGTCGGAACTGAGAGTCTTAGTGACTGATTTATTGTCTCTGATATGGTTATTTCTATGGCTTGTCAATAGCTTTTTGTTTCTACATTCTTTTGTTCCCTTAAAATTATTAACAACTGAAACCTGTTCTGTATGAGCAAGCATTATGGCTAGTCTTAGATTACAAAATGGCTTAAGCCTAAAATGACTTCTCTTACATTAAGAAAACTATACCTGTTTTCTTCCCTTGGGGACCTCTTACCCTATTTGCCTACAGTATTGGTTTATTGGCTGCAGTGTTAAAATTGAGAAAAACCCTGTAGGCCCTACCCTCCACCAAGTACAAAGCCTCTTCCATATCTCCTGCCTCTTATCTGTAGGAAAGCTGATATCTCTCAGGCCAAACTGAGTCACAAAAGGGCAGACTTCAAGCAGTTAATGATTAAGATGATAAAGTCACAGATTCAGTATCTAATGTACATTTCTGTGTCATTTTATAGATACTATAACTGCCACCAGAGAAAAAAACTAGCTACATGATAACCAGACTATACCCATGACATAGTTGCTCCATCTTGAGCACTACTAAATCTATGGCTAGCACAATTAAAAAAACTGGCCTCAAGGGGATGAGATTAACATTATTGTCCATAATATTCTATATTTTTGTGTGCATAAAAATAACTGTAGCTTGGTCTGCCTATATATATGAACCAGCAACTGAAATCGTCAGACCCATTTTGAGACCTCCCACTCACTCTGAGAATAATATTGCACCCTATGTCTTCATGAAGAAGTTTCAGAAGATGAATCTTTGCCCCTAATATCTCAAAAAATGGAATAATGTCTGAGAAGTAGGGATTTGTAAACAACTCTTTTGCCCCTTTCCTGTTTGTCTATCTCTGTTCCCTTTAAACCTTAATTATAAAAATGATAGCTGTGGTACATATACACCATGGAATATTACTCAGCCATTAAAAAGAATTCATTTGAATCAGTCCTAATGAGATGGATGAAACTGGAGCCTATTATACAGAATGAAGTAAGCCAGAAAGATAAAGAACATTACAGCATACTAACACATATATATGGAATTTAGAAAGATGGCAATGATAACCCTATATGCAAAACAGAAAAAGAGACACAGAAATACAGAACACACTTTTGAACTCTGTGGGAGAAGGTGAGGGTGGGATATTTCAAAGGAATAGCATGTATACTATCTATGGTGAAACAGATCACCAGCCCAGGTGGAATGCATGAGACAAGTGCTCAGGCCTGGTGCACTGGGAAGACCCAGGGGAATCGGGTGGAGAGGGAGGTGGGAGGGGGGATCAGGATGGGGAATACGTGTAAATCTATGGCTGATTCATATCAATGATATCAATGTATGACAAAACCCACTGAAATGTTGTGAAGTAATTAGCCTCCAACTAATAAAAAAAAAAAAAAAAGAAATGCCCCCCCCCAAAAAAAAAAAAAAATGAGATCACTAGGTAACATTTAACATAACTCCTGACTTCTGCTTTACTGAAAAGGAGTAGGGATAAATAATTATGTAGTTAAAGAATGACTGACTTTTTTCCCTCAGCTTCCTCCTTAACAAATTTTCAAGCAGATAACACAGGCAAGACAGAATCCAAAGGAAAAACAGGAGAAGTCAATAGGTCTGCATGTAATAGAAAAATGAAAAAGAATTTGACCTCCTATTTTAATTACTGAGTTTGTTTCCCCTTTTTCTCTTTAAACACTATCATGGCTGAATAGAACCTTTGGAGTTGGTCTTAGGATGTTAGTCTTTCTTCTCAGATTGCTGGCTTTCTTATTAAAGCAATTTTCTTTTCTATAAACACTTGCCTCTAGATTATTGGCTTTTGAGCAGTGAGCAGCCAAACCAGCATTCAGTAACAGTGTTCTCTGTTGTTTTGTATAAATCTTTTTGTTAATGACCGATCCAATGAACTCCACTGTTTTAAGTTTTTCATTGTATCTCTATTTCAGAATTTTAAGTGTTTTAAAAGATTTTAGAGAACTCAGCACTATATTTTGTTAACTGATATCTAATAGTTAAGTTTCTTCCATTATACATTCTCATTATAAAATCAATATTACATTACAGAACTTTTTGGAAATAAAATCCATGGATTAATTACTTACCAATTGCTACATAACAAATTACACCAATCACTCCATAACAATTTGAGCTTAAAAATAAGAGCAGTGAATAGTTTATTTCACATAGTTACTGAACTAGGTTTGCAAGAGTGACTTAACTAGGCATCTCATGATTTTGCAGTGGAAGGGACCAATAACCCACTAGAGTGGCATGAAGGCTACTATAAACTGACAACTTTTGGACAAACAGCTCCAGAAAAAGCCTTATCTGAACATACCTTTGATTGATGATTAAAGCAGGGCTTTCTGAGAATTAAACTGTCATAAATCCTCCTCCAGGAAAACTTCCAGCCAAAAAAGGAGACTACCCATTAGAATCAGGATGAAAAAAATGTGTAAACAAGCCAAATAGAACCTTCCATACTTTCCCACTGAAGCTGTAAATCCCCACCTCCCTTCTGTAAAGCTGATATATAAACACTTACCCTTGCATGTTTAGAGAGCCAGTTCTTATAAAGGTCTCCAGTATGTATGTTTTCTCCTGTTAGTCTGTTAGCAATTAATTCATAACTCTACTACCACCATAACTACCAACTGGCATAACCACCAGTTGGTATAACTATCATAACTGCCAGTTGGCAGAGGAAAAGTTTTCCTTCAGAGTCCAAACGTCAGCATAGATTGCAGTGATCTGAAGGTTTACCTAGGATTGGAGGATCTGATTCCAAGGCTCATGAACATGGTTGGTAAGTCCTTGTTGGATGTCAGCAGGGGTTCTCAATTGCCCTCACGATGTGCAACTCTGTATTAGATTGCCAAAGTATTCTCATAGATGGGATGTGGCTGACTTTTCTCAGAGTGATCATCATAGAAAGCAAAAGAGAACCTATATCTTTTATGATTTAGCCTTAGAACTCAAATACTGTCATTTCTGCAATATTGTACTGGTTACACAAGTCAGCCCTCTTCAGTCTCAGAGGGGATAATACAAGTCATACATACCAGGAGGCAAAGTCATTGGGGGCCATTCTGGAGCCTGGCTATCACAATGGATTTTCTTCCTATTTAGTTGAAATTGCATGGTAAATACAATTCTGAATTATACTTTTAAAATTAGCATTATATATAAAATCACTTATGTTTGTTATATCATCATCATAATCATCCTTTTTAATGAATAGTAGTACTCCGTCATAATTTAATTAGCAATTGCACTATTATTGACATTTATCTCATTCTAAACTAATTTTGACGTTTAATTATTTTTTATAGATGTACTTAGCAGTTTTTCGCACAATATTAACCCCATAAACAGGATTGTCATTTTAATAGAAAATGTAATGCTATTTATACCTGTACTCTGCTTAGAATTGATGGTTTGTGCTTGTGTAATTCTTTCCTTAGAGAAGCATTTGAGAGAAGTATTTGTTTGTGTCTCTGGAAACTTTCTCTTATGTGAATAGAACACAAGGTAATGGGCTGACATAATTTATCTTTTTAGCCACATCTTTTGTCATTAAGAATCTTAAACAGGAAAGAGCTACACTTAAAACCCTTACAGAATCTTCATTCACTGCACAATAATGTACAAATAAATATGGCATAAAAAGACCTGTCACCAATTGTGCTCTACTTTATTTTTTCAGTCTCCTGTTGTATAACCTTACATTTTATACAATCCATGAGAGACATTCATACCTTGAACATGCCAAACTGTTTCACCTCGTCTTTCCTTTATCCATGTTGCTCCTGTACCTTGGAACACTCTCTTGTACTGCCTCAATGCTGCTTCTCCCATTGATCTCACAAAATGCTCATCTTTCTTTAAAAGAACACACATATGAAAGGAGCTTTAAATTATATCTGGAAAAGGGAATTTAGGAAAGTTTTATATGGAATCTTTCAAGATAGAATCAACAATTCTTTCCTTGTTTGTGTTCCTTTAAAAATTCTTTCATAAGACCTGTTAAATTTCATTGCACTTGTTTGTAAAGTAATTGATTTCAAAATATTTCAGTCAATTGTTCTTTCAGTGCATCCTTCATCTAAATGCAAGTGCTTAGCACACACCAATTACACATTTAGAAGTGAAACTGAAAACCCTTAGAGATATTCAGCACCATCTTATTCCTTGCATTAAAAAAAAAATTAAAAGATGTCTAAGAGAGCTACTGTTTGCTCTTCAGGAGCACAACATGAGATTTTAGCCTTATATTCAACAAATACTTATTGAGCCAAGCACTGTTCTAGGTGCTGGAGTATACCAACAAACAAACAAACAACAACAACAACAAAAAGACAAAGTCCCTGCCCTTATGAATCTTATATTCAAGTGAATGTTAAGAGACTATAAAAATACATAACAGGTAACAATGCCAGATGTTAGTAAACAATAAAGAGACAACAAAGCAGATTTAAAGGACAAGGTAGCCAAGGAAGATTTCTTGGAAGGGGTGACATTTCTGAAGATGTAAGTAAGCAAAAGAACAATGTAGTAACTGATGAGAGGATTCCTGACAGCAAAACCAACAAACATAAATAAGTACCTGATATAATCATGGAATAACAAGGAGGTCAGACTAGCTGCTGCTGAGTAAGCAAGGAGGCAAGTGTGAGGCCAGGAGGACAGAGAGAATACTGGGAACATTTTTTAAAAACTCAATATTTACTTAGAGGGAGAAAGGAAATAACAAAGTCAGACCTATTCTAAAAGGATTCTTCTGGAAACATTGTAGAAATTATAGATGTTTGAAGGATGAAATTTCTGCTTTATTGACTATGCCAAAGGCTTTGACTGTATGGATCACAATAAACTGTAGAAAATTCTGAAAGAGATGGGAATACCAGACCACCTGACCTACCTCTTGAGAAACCTGTATGCAGGGCAGGGAGCAACAGTTAGAACTGGATGTGGAACAACAGACTGATTCCAAATAGGGAAAGGCATACATCAAGGCTATATATTGCCACCCTGCTTATTTAACCTATATGCAGAGCACACATGAGAAATGTTGGGCTGGAGGAAACACAAGCTGGAATCAAGATTGCCAGGAGAAATATCAATAACCTCAGATATGCAGATAACACCACCATTATGGCAGAAAGTGAAGAAGAACTAAAGAGCCTCTTGATGGAAGTCAAAGAGGAGAGTGAAAAAGTTGGCTTAAAGCTCAACATTCAGAAAACTAAGATCATGGCATTCGGTCCCATCACTTCATGGTAAATAGATGGGGAATCAGTGGAAACAGTGGCTGACTTTATTTCTTTGGGCTCCAAAATCATTGCAGATGGTGAATGCAGCCATGAAATTAAAAGACGCTTACTCCTTGGAAGGAAAATTATGACCAACCTAGACAGCATATTAAAAAGCAGAGACATTACTTTGCCGACAATGGTCCGTCTAGTCAAGGCTGTGGTTTCTTCAGTAGTCATGTATGGATGTGAGAACTGGACTATAAAGAAAGCTGAGCACCGAAGAATTCATGCTTTTGAACTGTGGTGTTGGAGAAGACTCTAGATAGTCCCTTGGACTGCAAGGAGATCCAACCAGTCCATCCTAAATGGGATCAGTCCTGGGTGTACATTGGAAGGACTGATGTTGAAGCTGAAACTCCAATATTTTGACCACCTGATGTGAAGAGCTGACTCATTTGAAAAGACCCTGATGCTGGGAAAGATTGAGGGAAGGAGGAGAAAGGGACGACAGAGGATGAGATGGTTGGATGGCATCACCGACTCAATGGACATGGGTTTGGGTGGACTCTGGGAGTTGGTGATGGACAGGTAGTCCTGGCGTGCTGCGGTTCATGGGGATGCAAAGAGTCGGACATGACTGATCGACTGAACTGAACTGAACTGAAGGATGAAATAGGAAGACCATTTAAAAGCTACTGAAATAACTGAGAAGTGAAATATTGATGAATTGGATGAGGTAGACGTGGTAGATGTGAAGAAAATAGTCATATTTAGGATATAGTGCGAAGGTAGATGCAACAATGGCATATCGAATATCAGTTGTGGAGAGAGGAATCAAAGATGACTCTGGCTTATGGTTTGAGAAACTGAAAGAATAAAGTAGCTGTCTGCTAGATAAGGGAGACTGATGGACGAATAGCTATGGGGAAAAGATAAGAATGAATTTGGTTTTTACCATATTAGAATTGCATTTGTCAAGTAGGCAGTTGGTTGTACAATTCTGGAGTTGTTCTAGTTACTAAGGCTCTGTAAAAATTTATTGCTAAACGTAGTGTCTTAGAACAATGATGACATTTACTTTGTTCACAAATCTATAATTGTGGCTGTAATTGATGAGAAAGATATGCATGTTGCACTTGGCAACCAGTTGAGTTGACTTGATGTTGGAATATTCTAAAGCATCACTAAATTACAAGTCTGGTTGGTAGATGCTAGCTGTTGGCTGAAACCTTATCTGGGACTATTGGTTGGAAAAAACAAGCCTCACTCCTCTACATGGGTCCCCAAATCAAGTATTGTGAAAGAGAGAGAGGAGGGAGTGTGTGTGAGAGAGAGATAAAATGTTCTATATAGGAGCTGTGACATTTTTATGAATTCATCTTGGAAGTCAAATAGCATGGCCTCCCATAGTAATCTATTAGCCAGACCAGTCATAAGTCTAAAATTCAACATGTGGGAACACAGTGCTAGTCATTATTATAATAATTTAGCACATAATTATACCACATAGAATGGGAGGCATAACTATTATCCACACCTTTTGCCTAATTCCCTTCCTTATAGCTTTCAGCTCAGATAAACCTAGTCATTTCTCAAAGTAACAAACTTTCACCAAGCACTTGAAAACTAGAATGGAGTAATGTAAATGCATGCTTTGTTTCCTGCTGAGGATATTTTGAAACTGACAAATGCTTAGAGAATTTTAAAACCCAATATACTTGTCCTTGTCCCATATATTAATGGTTTTCAACAAGTAAGTCTTAAGCACAGATACTAGTTATACTTTCATCTGGTTCTATATATTCTATTATAAAATTATAGCACATCTACATCCAAATATACAATGTTATGCCAATAGGAAAAAAGAAGACAATATTTTTCTTACAGATATTCAAGAATGTATTTAGAGCATATTTTAAGTAATATTTCATGCCTATTTAAACTAAATTACATTGACTGGCTGACTGGATACAAAAACAATACCTGCATATATTCTGTCTACAAGATACCCCCTGTAGATCTAGAGACACATACGGACTGAAAATGAGGGCATGGAAAAAGGTATTCCATGCAAATGGAAAAAAAAAAAAAAAAGCTAGAGTAGCAATAAAAATATCAGACAAAGTAGACTTTAAAATAAAGACTGCTATAAGAGACAAAGAAGGATACTGATAATACATAATGATCAAGGAGTCAATCCAAGAAAAAGACATAACAATTATAAATACATATGCATCCAACTTAGGGGTGCCTCAATATATAAGGCAAATATTAGCAGACATAAAAAGAGAAATTAATAGTAACACAATAATAGTGGGGTACTTTATCACCTCACTTACACCAATGGACAAATCCAGACAGAAAATCAATAAGGACAAACAGGCCTTAAATGTCTTGTTAGGCCAGATGGACTTAATTAATATTTGTAGAGCATTCCATCTGAAAGCAGCAAAATGCACATTCTTTTCAAGTGTACATGAAATGTTCTCCAGGATTGATCACATGCTGGGCCACAAAGCAAGCATTAATTAATTTAAGAAAACTGAAATCACATCAAGTGCCTTTTCCAACCGCAATGCTATGAAGATTAAAAATCAACTATAGTCACTGACTGTATGGAAATAAAGTTTCTCTGTTGAGGAAAAATAAAACATTAAATTGCATCATTGACATTAATTTGAGTTTGTAACTCCTCTCTTCACTGAATTTCAAATATTCGGTTGCCACATAAACCATCCAGTTTAGAAAAGATTGGTGGTGACTCAATGTGCTTCTGACTTTTTAAGAGATATAAGTCACATCATGACATGCTTATACTTAATATCATACAATTACTTCCTATTGCAAGCAGAGTAAAATACAGACTACTCACATGGCAAGCAACTGCGTGCATTACTTATAACTATTTATCTTTATACCTTTTCTCATATAAAATTTTTCACTTGGTAGTAGTTTCATTGGCCATGGTCCTGGTCACTCTTCCGCAAGCTGCTTTCTGCTCCAGGATTTTTAAGTTGATGCTCCTCTCTCAGGAATGCTACTTTCTGAAAGTTGTAAGTGACTGCTTCCTTTTACTTTAATCTTAGTTCAAGTGGTGCTTGCTAAGAGAGATATTCCTTAATCACACAAACCCAAGTTGTTTACCAAATTCAAGTTATTTATCATATGTCCTTCTTTTATTTCTATGATAGCACATATCACTTTGAAATTCTTTTTTTTTTTAAATTAACTTGCTATTCATTTATTTATCCTCCTATCTTTCTCTTTACCCTGGAATTTTCAATTGTTTCTTTGTACCAGTTCCTCATTTACAGCATATGTCTCTCCAAACTCTGGCCAAAAGTTTATCCTGTTCCTATCTTCTTGCTCAAAGACAACAAATCGTCATCTTATTTTTTAAATATGCATATAAGCATTCTTGGAACTCAGTCTTGTGATCAGAGCTAGGTCCACACAAGGTGCTAAGAGGTGAAGGAGTTAAGGTCAATTGATAGTTTAATGCCCTTGAAAAATCCTGTCATTTCTCTTAGAAGCAATGCTCAAAGATAAGAGCTCAAGATTTTTCTATCACCACCAAGCCTATGCAAGAATCAACGTTATACATATTGGTAGGATCCTAGTACTAGGGAATGTAACTTTTGGTATACCATTTGTTGTTGCTATTGTTGTTCAGTTACTCAGTAATGTCCAACTCTTTGTTACCCCCATGGACTGTAGCATGACAGGCTTCCCTTTTTTTCATCATCTCCAAGAGCTTGCTCAAACTCATGTCCATTGTGTCTGTGATGCCATCCAACCATCTCGTCCTCTGTTGCACCCTTCTCCTCCTGCCTTCAGTCTTTCAGGGTCTTTTCTAATGAGTCAGGTCTTCACATCAGGTGGCCAAAGTATACCAGAGGAAGGTGTTATTACTTGTTGAATTATACTTTCTTAGAAGGCATTGTTTCTTCAACTTCAGGTTTTTTTTTTTTTTTAAGCTTTCCTGATGTTTAATTAATAAGCCATTGAATCATACTTTTGAAGTGTACAATCAGTGAACTTTAATATGTTCACAGAATTGAAAAATCACTGCCACTATCTTAATTTTCCTCACCCCCCAAAGAAACCCATAGCCATTAGTAGTTACTCAATACATGCTGCACATGTAACAAGCCCCTGGAAAGAACTAATCTACATTTTGTCTCTACAGATTTTCCTAATCCACATATTTCATTTAAAAGGAATTATACAATATGTATCTGGTTTCTTTCAGTCATTGTTAAGTTTTCAAAGGTCATTCATGTTGCAGCAAATATAACTAATTCATTATCTTTTATGGTTGAATAATATTCCATTATATTAATATACCTCATTTTATTTATCTAGTCATCAGTTGATGAATCTTTGGGTTGTTTCTATAGTTTTCCTATTATGAACAAGGATGCTATGAATGTTCATGTAAAAATATTTGTGTGGAAGTAGATTTTCAATTTTCCTGAAATTCCTAGAAGAGGAATTGCTGGGTGTCATGGCAACTGCAGGCCTACCTTGTTTTATTGTGCCTCACAGATATTGAATTTTGAACAAATGGAAGGTTTGTGGCAACTCTACATTGAGCAAGCCAGTTAGTGCCATTTTGCTGTCAACATTTGCTCACTTTGTGTCTCTGTGTCACATTTTGGTAACTATCACAATATTGCAAACTTTTTCATTTGTTATGGTGATCTGTGATCAGTGATCTTTGATGTTACCATTGTAATTGTGTTGCAGTGTCATTAACTGTTGTCACAAAAATAATTGCAAGCTTAATTGTTAAATGTGTGTGTTCTGACAGTTACACTGATTGGCTGTTTCCCATCTCTCTCCATCTCCCTGGGACTCCCTATTCCCTGAGACACAACAATATTGAAATCAGCAGATTCTCAATCACATGAAATGTCCTTCTTTTTTTTTTTTTTTAACATGAATGCATTTAGTTTTGATGACATTCACTTTATCAAATTTTTATTTGTCAGTTATGCTTTCAGTGTCATATCTAAGAAAGCATTTCCTTACCAAAGGTTATTACTATGCTTTCTTCAAAGAGTTTTATAGTTTTAGCTCTTAGACTTCCATCTATGATCCATTTGGAGTTCATTTTTTGAATATGGTGTAAAGTAGGTATTCAAGACCATTCCTTTGCAAGTGGATAGCCAGTTGCTCCACTATCATTTGTTGAAAATACTATTATTTTCCCTGTTGAATTGCCTTGGAATGCTTGTTGAAAGTTAATTGACCATTAATGTGATATTTTACTTATGGACTATCCATTCTATTATAATGATTTACAAGTCTTTTCTCTGGCCACTTCCATTCTGGATTGACTACTGTAGTATTACAATATGTCTTTAAGAAAATGGAAGTTCTCCAAATATGTTCTTTTTAAAAAATAATTTTGGTCAATCGTGGTACCTTGAGTTTTCACATAAATTTTAAAGTTAACTTCTAAATTTCCACTAATACAAAACAGATGAGTATTATAGAGACTCTGTAGATAAAATGAAGGCTCACTGCCATATAAATAGTAGTAGGTCTTCCAAAATATATAGATGGGATTTTTTTAAAATTTTATTTAAATAGTCTTCAATTTCCTTCAACAGTGTTTGTAGTTTTCATCATATGAAGCTTTCATTACTTTTGTTACATGTATTCTTATATTTTTCCAGTATACTAGTTTTATTTTATATTTTTTAAATTTAAGTTTGTTAATATAGAGTTGATTTACAATATTTTGTTAGCTTCAGGTGTACAGCATAGTAATTTGTCTTTTTTGTTTGTTTGCAGTTTATATTCCATTATAGTTATCACAAGGGAAAAAAAGAGAGAGAGAGTAGGTATAATTCTCTGTGCTATAACAGTTGTGGATCTTGTTGTTTATCTATTTTATATTTGATAGTTTGCACCTGTTAATATCATACTCTTAATTTGTCTCTCTTTTAGTAACAATATGTTTGTTGTTTATGTATGTGAATTTGTTTCTGTTTTGTACATAGATTTATTTTTATTTTTAGATTCCACATGTAAGTGATATCATATAGTATTTGTCTTTCTCTGATATTTCACTAAGCTTAACTATTCTGTAGGTCCATCTATGTTCCTGCAAATAATTCATTATTTTCTATGGCCGAGTAATAGTCCATTTTAAATGGGTGGGCCAAAAATGCTTGTTCAGGTATTTCCATAAGATCTTATGAAAAAACTTGATCGAACATTTTTGTCCAAATTAGTATATATATACAACAAATCCTCTTAAGCCAATCGTCTGTCAATGGTCACTTGGGTACTTGAGTTGCTTCCATCTCTTTGCTATTGTAGAAAGTGCTTCCATGAACATTGAAACCATTTTCAAATTACTGTTTTCTTTTTCTTCTTCTTTTTTTTTTTTTTTGGATATATACCCAGGAGTAGGATTGCTTGGTCATGTGGCAGCTTTGTTTTTAGTTTTTTAAGGAACCTCCAATCTATTTTCCATATGACTGTACCAGGTAATATTCTCACCACCAACACAACAGCATATGAGTTTTCCCTTTCTCCACATTTTTCTGCAGCATTTACTACTTGTAGATTTGTTATTTGTAGACTTTCTGCTGTAGCTATTCTGACCAGAGTAAGGTGATATCTCATTGTGGTTTTGATCCTCATTTCTCTAATAATTAGTGATATTGAGTGTCTTTCCATGTGGCTCTTAGCAATCTCTATGTCTTACTTGGAAAACTGTTTATTTAGATCTTCCATCCTTTTGCTTGTTTTTTCTCTAAAAAAATATATTGGAGTACAGTTGATTTACAATGTTGTGTTAGTTTCAGGTATACAACAAAGTGAATCAGTTACACACACACATACACACACACACACACATGCACGCACATTTCTGTATATAAATCCAAGTTTGTTCTGCTCGTCAAAAAAAAAAAAAAAAAACAGGCCAAAGAATCCAAGAGATGAAGTGTTGAGGCAAGAAATATGACTTTATTTAGAAAGCCAGCTGAGTGAGAAGATGGCAGATTAATGTCTCAAAATAACTATCTTATTGGGGAAGAGATGCAAGGTTTTCTCTTATAGAACAGAGATGAGGGGAGGAAAGGAAATAAAGTAAAAAGGCAGAATATAGAGGGACAGATCGTAAGGAAGCATAGGAAAAATGGTCCACAGTCTTACAAAACATCTTCAAGAATGGCCTGTCTTATAAAAAGGATCTCTTCTTTCTTGCCACACAACAGGTCAAAGAATCCAAAAAATGAGGTGTTGTGGCAAGGAATATGGCTTTATTTGGAAAACTGCATAATTTTCTTTTTAAAATTATACAGTGGAAGTGACATATACATTCAAGGAATTAGATCTGATAGAAAGAGTGCCTGAAGAACTATGGATAGAGATTCATAACACTGTACAGGAGGTGATGATCAAAACCATTCCCAAGAAAAATAAATGCCAAAAAGCAAATTGGTTGTCTGATGAGGCCTTACAAATAGCTGAGAAAAGAAGAAAAGCAAAAGGCATTTAATGATAAGTAGAAAGATATACCCATCTGAATTAAGAGTTCCAAAGAATAGCAAGGAGAGATAAGAAAGCCTTCCTAAGTGAACGATGCAAGAGAACAGAGGAGAACAATACAATGGGAAAAAATTAGAGATATCGTGAAGAAAATGAGAGATACAAAGGGAACATTTCATGCAAAGGTGTGTACAATAAAGGACAGAAAAAGTATGACCCTAATTGAAGCAGACGTTATTAAGAAGAGGTGGAAAGAATACAAAGAAGAACTATACAAAAAGGATCTTCATGACCCAGATAACCACAGTGGTGTGGTCACTCACCTAGAATGTGATTGCAGACAACCTGGAATGTGAAGTCAACGTGGGCCTTAGGAAGAATCATTCCAGATGAGCTATTTCAAATCCGAAAAGATGATGCAGTGAAAGTGCTGCATTCAATATGCCAGCAAATTTGGAAAACTCAGCAGTGGCCACAGGACTTGAAAAGGACAGTTTTCATTCCAATCTCAAAGAAAGGCAATGCCACACAACGTTCAAATTGCCACACAATTGCACTCATCTCACACACTAGCAAAGCAATGCTCAAAATTCTCCAAGCGAGGCTCTAACAGTATGTGAACTAAGAACTTCCAGATGCACAAGCTGGATTTAGAAAAGGCAGAGGAACCAAAGACAAAATTGCCAACAACTGTTGAATCATAGGAAAAGCAAGAGAATTCCAGAAAAAACATCTACTTCTTCTTCATTGACTACACTAAATCCTTTGACTGTGTGGATCACAACAAACTGGAAATTTTTTTAAAAAGATGGGAATATCAGACCAACTTACCTGCCTCCTGAGAAACCAGTATGCAGGTCAAGGAGCAACAGTTAGAACCGGACATGGAACAACAGACTGGTTCCCAATTGGGAAAGGACTACGTCAAGGCTATATATTGTTACTCTGCTTATTTAACATATATGCAGAGTACATAACACAACATGCCAGGCTGGATGAAGCACAAGCTGGTATCAAGACTGTCAGGAGAAATATCAATAACCTCAGATATGCAGATGATGCTTTCTACCCGATGGCAGAAAGCAAAGAGGAACTAAAGATCCTCTTGATGAAAGTAAAAGAAGAGGGTGAAAAAGCTGGTTTAACAATTTTAAGATAGGCCACTGTTTTTTGATGCTTAGTGTGCTACAAGTGAAACTTCCCTCACTAGACTAGAAGCTTCTCAAGTAGAATGACTCTGCTTTACACACCCAGGCTCATACATGTTCCAATGAGTCCATGTTTTAATTAACAAATGACTGGATGAGGTAAACAGTATTATTGAGAAGGCTCAGTAAGTTAAGCAACCTGCTCAAAGCTACACAGCCAGTAAACATGCATGTGAGCAGGTAGGCAAGTCAACAATAGAATGAGGATATTAGTCTAGGTTTCTCTTAATTCGAAATCCATACCCTTCTTGTTATATCTGTGTATGGGAGTCATTAATTCTTATTTGTATTCCAGAGGAAGGCAGTTTGGTGTTGTTCAGTGTGTCTGAAAAAGTACTCTAAATGAAAAAGATTTCACTCTAAAAAATAAAATCTGTGGTCCAAAAAATAAAAATAAATAAATAAAATTCACCATTCAAAACACTAAGATCATGGAATCCAGTCCCATCACTTCATGGCAAATAGATGGGGAAACAGTGGAAATAGTAACAGACTTTATTTTCTTGGACTCCAAAATCACTGCAGATGGTGACTGCAGCCATGAAATTAAAAGGTGCTTGCTCCTTGGAAGAAAAGCTATGACCAACCTAGACAGCCTATTAAAAAGCAGAGACACTACTTTGCCGACAAAGGTCTGTATAGCCAAAACTATGGTTATTCAAGTATTCATGTATGGGTGTGAGAGCTGGACCATAAAGAAAGCTGGGAACTGAAGAGTTGATGCCTTTGAACTTCTGTGTTGAAGAAGACTCTTGAGAGTCCCTTGGACTGCAAGGAAATCCAACCAGTCCATCCTAAAGGAAATCACTTCTGAATATTCACTGGAAGGATTGCTGATGAAGCTGAAACTCCAGTACTTTGGCCACCTGATTCAAAGAAATGACTCATTGGAAAAGACCCTATGCTGGGAAAGATTGAAGGCAGGAGAAGGGGATGACAAAGGATGAGATGGTTGGATGGCATCACCGACTCAATGGACATGAGTTTGAGTAAATTCTGGGAGTTGGTGATGGACAGGGAGGCCTGGGGTGTTGCAGTCCATGAGGTTGCAAAGAGTCGGGCATAACTTAGTGACTGAACTGAAATGAGACTCACCATAAAAAAAAAAAAAATGGGGCACAATCACGTTAAAATCAAGTCCCATATATGCCAGGTGGGAAACCCACAAATTAGAGAACAATAATGTTAAAGAAGTTCTTACACTGTTGTGAAGGTTCTAGGCCCCACCTCAGACTTCCCAACCTGTGAATCTGGCAAAGGGACTGGAAATCCCCAGGTAATCTGACTTTGACAGCCCAGTGGGATTTGATTACAGAACTTCCACAGGACTAGGGAAATAAACTCTTAGAGAGCACAAGCAAAACTTTGTGTGCAGCAGGACCCAGGAGAAAGGAGCAATGATCCCATGAGAGACTGACCTAAACTTGCCTGTGAGTGTTTGAGAGTCTCCTGTGGAGGTGTGAGTCAACAAAAGTCTGCCTTGGAGACTGGGGCCCTGGAAGCAACAGTCTTGGGAGACACGTGATGGCATAAGTCCTTTTGGAGGTTGCCAATAGACCTACCATAGATACCCTGTAGACTACAGGACGGGCTTGCCTCAGGACAAACTAACAGGGAGGGAGCAGAGCCCCAGCTACCAGTGTACAATTGGATTAAAGATTTACTGAGCATGGCTCTGCCCATCAGAGCAAAATCCAGTTTTCCCCACAGCTAGCTCCTACCATCAGGAAACTTGCACAAGCCTCTTAGCCTCATCCATCAGAGGGCAGACAAAAGAAGCAAGAACTACAATCCCACGGACTCCAGAATAAAAATCACAATCACAGAAAGCTAACCAAAATGATAACATGATCACAGCCTTGTCATGGTGAAGGAGCTTTGCATTACTCAATGAAGCTATGACAAAACGAGGTTTACTGGGGAAATGAATGAAAATCCACTCTAGTATTCTTGCCTCGAGAACCTCATGAAGAGTATGAAAAAGGCAAAATGATATGAAACTGGAAGATGAGCTCCCCAGGTCAGAAGGTGTCCAATATGCTACTGGGTTAAAGCGGAAAAGTAACTCCAGAAAGACAGCTGGGGTAAAGAAGAAAGGATGCTCAGTTGTGGATGGTTTGGTCGTGAGAGATCCTATAAAGAACAATATTGCATAGGAACCTGGAATGTTAGGTCCATGAACCAAGTAAATTGGAAGTGGTCAAGCAGGAGATGGCAAGAGTGAACATCAACATTTTAGAAATCAGTGAACTAAAATGGATGGGAATGGGCAAATTAATTAGACGATCATTATATCTACTAAGGACAGCAATGGTAGGGACCTAACAGAAGTAGAAGATATTAAGAAGAGGTGGCAAGAATACACAGAAGAACTGTACAAAAAAGATCTTTAAGACCCAGATAATCACAATGGTGTGATCAGTCACTAGAGCCAGATGTCCTGGAATGTGAAGTCAAGTGTACCTTAGGAAGCATCACTATGGACAAAACTAGTGGAGTTGATGGGATTCCAGTTGAGCTATTTCAAATCCTGAAACATGATGCTGTGAAACTGCTGCACTCAAAATGCCAGCAAATTTGGAAAACTCAGCAGTAGTCACAGGACTGGAAAAGGTCAGTTTTCATTCCAATCCCAAAGAATGCTCAAACTACCACACAATTGCACGCTAGTGCAATTCATCTCACACACTAGTAAAGTAATGCTTAAAATTATCCAAGTCAGGCTTCAGCAATACGTGAACCGTGAACTTCCAGATGTTCAAGCTGGTTTTAGAAAAGGCAGAGGAACCAGAGATCAAATTGCCAACGTCTACTGGATCATCGAAAAAGGAAGAGAGTTCCAGAAAAAAACATCTATTTCTGCTCTATTGACTATGCCAAAGCCTTTGACTGTGTGGATCACAATAAAGTGTGGAAAATTCTGAAAGAGATGAGAACATCAGACCACCTGACCTGCCTCTTGAGAAACCTGTATGCAGGTCAGGAAGCAACAGTTAGAATTGGACATGAAACAACAGACTGGTTCCAAATAGGAAAAGGAGTATGTCAAGGCTGTATATTGTCACCCTGCTTATTTAACCTATATGAAGAGTACATCATGAGAAACACTGAGCTGGAGGAAACACAAGCTGGAATCAAGATTGCTGGGAGATATATCAATAACCTCAAATATGCAGATGACACCACCCTTATGGCAGAAAGTGAAAAAGAACTAAAGAGCCTCTAGATGAAGGTGAAACAGGAGAGTGAAAAAGTTGTCTTAAAACTCAACATTCAGAAAACTAAGATCATGGCATTCGGTCCCATCACTTCATGGCAAATAGATGGGGAAACAGTGGAAACAGTGGCTGACTTTATTTTTCTGGGCTCCAAAATAACTGCAGATGGTGACTGCAGCCATGAAATTAAAAGACGCTTACTGCTTGGAAGGAAAGTTATGACCAACCTAGACAGCATATTAAAAACAGAGACATTACTTTGCCAACGAAGGTCTGTCTAGTCAAGGCTATGGTTTTTCCAGTATTCTTATATAGATGTGAGATTTGGACTATAAAGAAAGCTGAGCACCGAATTGATGCTTTTGAACTGTGGTGTTGGAGAAGACTCTTGAGTGTACCTTGGACTGCAAGGAACTCCAACCAGTCCATCCTTAAGGAGATCGGTCCTAGGTATTCATTGGAAGGACTGATGTTGCAGCTGAAACTCCAATACTTTGACCACCTCATGCAAAGAGCTGACTCATTGGAGAAGACCCTGATTATGGGAAAGATTGAAGGCAGGAGGAGAAAGGGACGACAGAGGATGAGATGTTTGGATGGCATCACCGACTCAATGGACATGGGTTTGGGTAGACTCCTGGAGTTGGTGATGGACAGGGAGGCCTGGTGTGCTGTGGTTCATGGGGTCGGAAACAGTCAGACACGACTGAGTGACTGAACTGACTGATATCTACAACAATGGGCAAGAATTCCTTAGAAGAAATGGAGTAGTTCTCATATCCAGCAAAAGAGTCTGAAATGAAGTATTTGGGTGCAATCTCTAAAATGACTGAATGATCTCAGTTCATTTCTAGGGAAACCACTCAACTTCACAGTAATCCAAGCCTAGGTCCCAACCACTAATGCCAGAGAAGCTGAAGTCGACTGGTTCTATGAAGACCTACAAACCTTCTAGAACTAATACCAAAAAAAAAAAAAAAATGTCCTTTTCATCATAGGGGATTGGAATGCAAAAGTAAGTCAAGAGATACTTGTAATAACACCCAAGTTTGTCATTGGATTATGAAATGAAGCATGGGGAAGGCTAACAGAGTTTTGCCAAGAGAACACACTGGTCATAGCAATCACCCTCTTCCAACAACACAAGAAACGACTCTACACATGGACATCACCAGATGGTCAATACCAAAATCAGATTGATTACATTTGCAGCCAAAGATGGAGAAGCTCTATACAGTCAGCAAAAATGGAGCCTGGAGCTGACTGTGGCTCAGATCATGCAATTCTGAGATGGTGTAAATGCATATTTATTCTTCTTGCTCTTATTTAGGAACTATTTGTATAAAATTATATGATTTTAATTGTATCATTGGTTTTCTAACACAGAGAAAGGCAATGTATTTGACAACAATAGTACAAAGTAGATGAATGAAAGGTACTCCAAGGGTGTATTGGAGTAATAAAATGACAGTTCATGGTAACACAAATCTACAGGAAAAATGAAGAGAACCACAAAGAATATTTAATAAGGTAAATGTAGCAAACTATAAATATTTATTTGCTCTCCTTATTTTCTGAGGTGCTTTAATGGACATAAATTAAAGAATTACTGTGGTGATCATTTAGAAATATATGAAAATATCAAATCATTACTTTGTATACTTGAAACTAATATAATGCCAATTATACCTCAGTTTAAAAAAATGAACTCACTGAAAAAATTATATATAATAATTATTGTAGGTTTGTAATATATTTAGGTGTGTTGCATACAACATGATGGCACCAGCTGTGTGCAGAAATTATAGAACTTTTGAAGGAGTAGTGATTCTATATCTCACTGTGATTAAGCAGTGTAAAGCTCAAGTAGATTCTGATAAGTTAAGATGTATGGAGTAAGTGCTTGACAATCTTTTAAGGAATAAATTTAGAACATAGTAAAACAACGTTAAAGCAAAAAGTTGTTACACTAGGAAATATTCACTTAGTGCATAATAAGCCAATAATGGAGGTATTGGCTTCTGGTTTCTCTGCTGGCTCAGATGGTAAAGAGTCTGCCTGCAATGTAGGAGACCCAGGGTTCGATCCCTGGGTTGGGAAGATTCCCTGGAGAAGGAAATGGCAACACACTACAGTATTCTTGCTTGGGAAATCCCATGGAAAGAGAAGCCTGGTGGGCAACAGTCCATGGGGTTGCAAAGAGTAGGATATGACTTAGCTACTAAACAACAGCATAGTAAATGGCAACACATCCCACATTCATGGTTTGAAATAAGTAGTATAGTTAAAATGACAATCCTCTACAAATTTATCTACAAATTTAATGTAATCCATATCTATATTCCAGCTGACTTATTTGCAGAAATTGACAAGCTGAACTTAAAATTCAAGTGGAAATTCAATGGACCCAGCATAGTCAAACCCATCTTGATAAAGAGTAGCAATGTTAGAAGACTTGAATTTCCCAATTATAAAACTTACTACAAGGCTACAATAGTCAATGCAGTGTGGTACTAGCATAATGGCAGACATACAGATCAATGAAATGGAACTGAGAGACCAGAAATAAATCTGTATATAAATGGTCAATTGATTTATTATTGTGATAAAATATATACAACATAATATTTGCAAATTTAACCATTTATATGTATAATTCAGAGACATTAAATACATCACAATGGTGTGTAACTATCATTTCTCCTCCCTTAGCCCTTGATATCATATACCCTTTCTGTCTCTATAAATTTAATCCTCCTAGGTACATTATATATGAAGAACCACACAATATATTTCCTTCTGTGTTGGCCTCATGTCACCTACCATAATGTTGTTAAGGTCCCTCCATGTTCTAGTATAAATTTAAATTTCATTCTCTTTTATGACTAAATAACATTCAATGTATGTATACACAAATTAAAAAAAAAAATCTCCCTTTAAAGGCCACTTGGGTCATTTATAATTTTGTCTATTGTGAATAACGCTACTATGAAAATTGGTACACTACCATCTCTTCTCTAAATCCCTTTTGCTTAGATCTCTCCCACACCAGTCCATCCTAAAGGAGAGCAGTCCTGGGTGTTCATTGGAAGGACTGATGTTGAAGCTGAAACTCCAGTACTTTGGCCACCTGATGCGAAGAGCTGACTCATTTCAAAAGACCCTGATGCTGGGAAAGGTAGAGGGCAGGAGGGGAAGGGGATGACAGAGGAAGAGATGGCTGGATGGCATCACTGACTCAATGGACATGAGTTTGGGTAAACTCCAGAAGTTGGTGATAAACAGGGAGGCCTGGTGTGCTGCATTTCACGGGGTCACAAAGAGTCTGACATGACTGAGCGACTGAACTGAACTGAACTGAACCATCTCTTCTAGTCTCTACTGTGAGTTATTTTGGAAAAAAAGCTTGGGAGTGGCATTGCTAAGTCCCACAGTAGTTCAATGTTTAACTTTTGAGGAGCTATCAAACTGTACAGTGGTACAATGTACCAAATGGTACAGTAACTGTATCATTCTACATTCCTACCAGCAATGCATGAAGTTTTCAGTTTCTCCATATTGTCAGCTATACTTTTTTTTTTCTTTTTCACAATAGCCATCTTAGAAGGGATGAAGTGGCATCTCACTGTGAATTTGATTTGCATTTCCCTCCAAAATCACTGCAGATGGTGATTGCAGCCATGAAAGTAAAAGACGCTTACTCCTTGGAAAGAAAGTTATGACCAACCTAGATAGCATATTAAAAAGCAGAGACATTACTTTGCCAACAAAGTTCCGTCTAGTCAAGGCTATAGTTTTTCCAGTGGTCATGTATGGATGTGAGAGTTGGACAGTAAAGAAAGCTGAGCACCAAAAACTTGATGCTTTTGAACTGTGGTGTTGGAGAAGACTCTTGAGAGTCCCTTGGACTGCAAGGAGATCCAACCAGTCCATCCCAAAGGAGATCAGTCCTGGGTGTTCATTGGAAAGACTGATGCTGAAGCTGAAACTCCAGTACTTTGGCCACCTCGTGCGAAGTGTTGACTCATTGGAAAAGACCCTGATGCTGGGAGGGATTGGGGGCAGGAGGAGAAGGGGATGGCAGAGGATGAGATGGCTGGATGGCATCACTGACTTGATGGACATGAGTTTGAGTAAACTCTGGGAGTTGGTGATGGACAGGGAGGCCTGGCGTGCTGCGATTCATGGGGTCACAAAGAGTTGGACATGACTGAGGGACTGAACTGACCTGAATGACTAATGATACTAAGCATCTTTTTATGTGCTTATTGGTCCTTTACAAGTCTTCTTTAGAGAAATGTCTATTCCAATCCTTTACTATTTTCAAAATTGCGATGCAATTTCATATTTGTTATAGGAGTTTATTGTATATGCTGGATACAAGTCCTTTATCAGATACATAATATGTAAATATTTTCTCATTCTGTGGGCTATCTTTTCACTTTCTTGTGTCCTTCAAAGTACAATGGTTTTTCATTTCGATGAAGTCCTATTTATCCTTTATATATATATATATATATATATATATATATATATACACACATATTTTGTTGATTGTACTTTTTTCCCCAAATGACCAAGCATTTTATTGAAATGAGAAAATAAAATTCACTGTACTTCTGATATTATGCCTAAGAAAATTTTGTTTATTCTAAGGTCACAAAGATTTATACCTGTTTTTTCTTTCTGCTTAAAAAAAAAATAATTTAACCTGTCATCTTTGGGTCTATGATCCATTTTGTCATTTTTGAATATGACATAGGAAGGGGTTCCACTTCATTCTTATATATGCGGTTATCCAGCTGTACTTGTGGAGAAGGCAATAACACCCCACTCCAGTACTCTTGCCTGAAAAATCCCATGGATGGAGGAGCCTGGTGGTCTCCAGTCCATGGGGTCGCTAAGAGTCAGACATGACTGAGCAACTTCACTTTCACTTTTCACTTTCATGCATTGGAGAAGGAAATGGCAACCCACTGTAGTGTTCTTGCCTGGAGAATCCCAGGGACGGGGGAGCCTGGTGGGCTGCTGTCTATGGGGTCGCACAGAGTTGGACACGACAGAAGGGACTTAGCAGCAGCAGCAGCAGCTGTACTTGTATGTTCATATTTGAGTTTAATTTTTTAGTATTCCTGTTACATCTATACTATTCCTATTGTCCACCTTGACTTGAGTAAGCTATATCCAAATATGGGCATGGTTGCTTGCCACATGGCTAGAAGGATGAGAGCAGGGTAGTTCCTAGAGTACTAAAGGCTGAAATTGATCACAATGAACTGCAATTTGTAAGCCAACCTTCCCCCTCCAAAGTTGGAAGCATTTAAACAGACATCAGAGCTCCAGAACAGTTATTTCAAGTATTTTTCATTAGTATAATTATTGTCTAGGTGAAGTGACAAATTCCTAGTGCTTCTGATTTTATCTTCTCCTGTTTTAAAATTTATTTTAAATTGGAGGATAATTGTTTTACAATGCTGTGTTGGTTTATGCCATACAACAATGTGAATCATCCATAAGTATACTTATGTTCCCTCCCTCTTGAACCTCCTTCCCACCCCCATCCCACTCTTCTAGTCATCACAGAGCACCAGGCTGAGCTCCCTGTGTTATATAGCGACTTCCAACTAGCTATCCATTTTACACATGGTAATGTATATATTTCAATGTTACTCTCTCAGTTTGTCCCACCCTCTACTTTCCCCACTGTGTCCACAAGTCATTTCTCTATGTCTGAGACTCTTCCTGTCCTGCAAATAAGATTCATCAGTATCATTTTTCTAGAATCCATATGTATGTGTTAATATACAATATGTGTTTTTCTCTTTCTGACTTACTTCATTCTGTAGAGCAGGCTCTAAATCCATCCATCTCAGTTCAACTGACTCAAATCTGTTCCTTTTTATGACTGAGTAATATTACATTGTGGGTTTTCCTGGTGGCTCAGAGGTAAGGAATCCATCTGCTAATGCAGGAGATGTGGGTTTGATCCCTGGGTTGGAAAGATCCCCTGGAGAAGGAAATGGAACCCACTCCAACATTCTTGCTGGGAAAGCCCATGGTTTGAGGAGTTGGCAGGCTACAGCCCATGGGGCTATAAAAAAAAAATTAACATGGCTTAGCAACTAAACAACAACATCAACAAATATTCCATTGTATATATGTACCACAGCTTCTTTATCTACTTATCTATCGATGGAGATCTAGGTTGCTTTCATGACCTGGCTATTGTAAATAGTGTTGCAATGAACACTGGGGGTACATGAGTAACCTTCTCTGAAATCCTGGTCAATTGGTTTTTGGCAAAGGCAGCAGGGCTATTCAATGAAGGAAAGAATAGTCTGTTCAATAAGTGTTAGCACAACTGGATATTCATGTTCTAAATAGAAGTAGAGTGGCTATATTAACAGCAAACAAAATTGTCTTCAGAACAAGGAATGTCACCAGGAATAAAGAAGGAAATTTAATAATGATAAAGGGATCAATCAATCAATTCATCAGGAGGACCAAACAATTTCAAATATTAATATATATGTATATATAAAAACATATTAAAATTACATGAAGAATTGATGGGAGAAATAAACTAACAATTTTAGATGGAAATGTAGAAACCGACCTCTCAATAATTGATAGAGCAAGTAGACAGAAAGTCAGTAAGGATACAGAACACACGATTGAGATCTTGTAAAGAACTCTGGCACAAAAAACTCCATCCATACTTCTATGCTAGGATTCTTGACAAACACTGACATTGCTTCTAGAAGCCTAAGGCTGGGTTCTTGGGATGATCCAGCACCCTTTTGAATACCTGTCTGCAAATAATTAGAGCTGTCAAAAAATTTAGGGCTTCCCAGGTTGTTCAGTCATAAATAATTTGCCTGCTAATGGAGGAGACACAGAAGACATGGGTTCTTCCCCGGGGTTGGGAGGATTCCAAGCAGAAGGAAATGACAACTTGCTCCAGTATTCTTCCTGGAAGAATGGACATGAGGAGCCTGGACAGAGGAGCCTGGCAGGCTACAGTCCCTGGGGTTGCAAAGAGTCCGACATGACCGAGTGACAGTGAGCATGTCAAAAAATTTGTTATTTGTTCTAGTAAAACACGTGACATAGACCCTTAAACTTTGTTTCCTAGAGCATTTGCTATAAATTTGAGGTGTACACACACACACACACACAAACACACACACATACATACACACACATGTGTGTGTATGTATGTGTGTGTGTTTATGTGTGTGTATGTATGTGTGTGTGTTTATATCCTATGACTCAGAAATATCGTTCTCATTACTGTGAAGTGTATTAATAATCATTAGGGGAAAAAAAGGCCCTCTGTCTTCCAGTCTCTGTGAGAAGGTAAAATCTTTTCTTTGGTATTTATATTTTCTTTGTAATTTATTTATTTTACTTGGAAGCTATTTACTTCACAATATTGTAGTGGGTTTTGCCATACATTTACATGAATCAGCCATGGATGTACATGTGTTCCCCATTTTGAACCCCCCTCCCACCTCCATCCCCATCCCATCCCTCAGGGTCATCCCAGTGCACCAGCCGTGAGCACCTTGTCTCATGCATCAAACCTGGACTAGTGATCTGTTTCACATATGATAATATACATCTTTCAATGCAATTCTCTCAAATCATCCCACCTTCGTCTTCTCCCACAGAGTCCAAAGGACTGTTCTATATATCTGTCTCTTTTGCTGTCTTGCATATAGGGTCATAATTACAATCTTTCTAAATTCCATATATATGCTTAATAAATTGTATTGGTGTTTTTCAGGCTGACTTGCTTCATTCTGTATAATAGGCTTCAGTTTCATCCACCTCATTAGAACTAATTCAAATGTATTCTTTTTAATGGTTTAGTAATATCCCATTGTGTATATGTATCACAGCTTTCTTATCCATTCATCTGCTGATGGATATCTAGGTTGCTTCCATGTCCTGGTTATTATAAACCGTGCTGTGATGAAAACTGGAGTACACATGTCTCTTTCAATTCTGGTTTGCTCAGTGTGTATGCCCAGCAGTGGGATTGCTGAGTCATATGGTAGTTTTATTTCCAGTTTTTTAAGGAATTTCCACACTGTTTTCCATAGTGGCTGTACTAGTTTGCATTCCTAAGAACAGTGTAAGAATGTTCCTTTTACTCCACACCCTCTCTAGCATTTATTGTTTGTAGACTTTTTGATAGCAGCCATTCTGACTGGTGTGTAATGGTACCTCATTGTGGTTTTTATTTGCATTTCTCTGATAATGAGTGATGTTGAACATCTTTTCATGTGTTTCTTAGCCATCTGTATGTCTTCTTTGGAGAAATGTCTGCTTAGTTCTTTGGCCCGTTTTTTTGCACTGGGTCGTTTATTTTTCTGAAACTGAGCTGCAGGAGTTGCTTGTATATTTTTGAGATTAATTCTTTGTCCATTGCTTTGTTTGCTATTATTTTATCCCATTCTGAAGGCTGTCTTTTCACCTTGTTTATAGTTTCCTTCGTTGTGGAAAAACTTTTAATTTTAATTAGGTCCCTTTTGTTTATTTTTGCTTTTATTTCCATTATTCTGGGAGGTGGGTCATAGAGGATCCTGCTGTTATTTATGTCAGAGAGTGTTTTGCCTATGTTTTCCTCCAGGAGTTTTATAGTTTCTGGTCTTACTTTTAGATCTTTAATCCATTTTGAGTTTATTTTTGTGCATGGTGTTAGAAAGTGTTCTAGTTTCATTCTTTTACAAGTGGTTGACAAGTTTTCCCAGTTAAAGAGATTGTCTTTTCTCCATTGTATATTCTTGCCTCCTTTGTCAAAGATAAGGTGTCCATAAGTACGTGGATTTATCTCTGAGCTTCCTATTTTGTTCCATTTATCTGTATTTCTGACTTTGTGCCAGTACCATACTGTCTTGATGACTGCAGCTTTGTAGTAGAGTCTGAAGTCAGGCAGGTTGATTCCTCCAGTTCCATTCTTCTTTCTCAAGACTGCTTTGGCTATTCGTGGTTTTTTGTATATTCTTACAAATTGTGAAATTATTTGTTCTTGTTCTGTGAAAAATACTATTGGTACCTTGATAGGGTTTGCATTGAATCTATACATTGCTTTGGGTAGTGTACTCATTTTCACTATATTGACTCTTCCAATCCATGAACATGATACATTTCCCCATCTATTTGTGTCCTCTTTGATTTCTTTCATCAGTGTTTTATAGTTTTCTATATATAGGTCTTTTGTTTCTTTAGGTAGATTTATTCCTAAATATTTTATCCTTTTCATTGCAATGGTGAATGGAATTGTTTCCTTAATTTCTCTTTCTGTTTTCTTATTGTTACTGTATAAGAATGCCAGGGATTTCTGTTTGTTAATTTTATATCCTGCAACTTTACTATATTTGTTGATTAGCTCTAGTAAATTTCTGTTGGAGTCTTTAGGGTTTTCTATGTAGAGGATCATGTCATCTGCAAAGAGAGAGTTTTGCTTCTTCTTTTCCAATCTGGATTCCTTTTATTTCTTTTTCTTCTCTGATTGCTGTGGCTAAAACTTCCAGAACTATGTTGAAAAGTAATGGTGAGCATTATTTTGTTCCTGACTTAAGGGGAAGTACAAAAATCAACAAAGCTAAAAGCTGGTTCTTTGAGAAGATAAATAATATTGACAAACCATTAGCCAGACTTATCAAGAAACAAAGGGAGAAGAATCAAATCAACAAAATTAGAAATGAAAATGGAGAAATCATAACAGATAACATAGAAATACAAAGAGTGGTAAGAAAATATTATCAGCAACTATATGCCAATAAAATAGACAACTTGGAAGAAATGGACAAATTCTTAGAAAAGTATAACTTTCCAAAACTGAATCAGGAAAACATATAAAATCTTAACAGACCCATCACAAGCATGGAAATCAAAACTGAAATCAGAAATCTTCCAACAAACAACAGCCCAGGACCAGATGGCTTCACAGCTGAATTCTACCAAAAATTTAGAAAAGAGCTAACACCTCTCATATTCAAACTCTCCCCCAAAATTGCATAGGAAGGTAAACTGCCAAACTCATTCTATGAGGCCACCATCACCCTAAGGCCAAAACCAGACAAAGATGCCACCAAAGAAGAAAACTACAAGCCAATATCACTGATGAACATAGATGCAAAAATCCTAAACAAAATCCTAGGAAACAGAATCCAACAGCATATTAAAAAAGATCATACATCATGACCAAGTGGGCTTTATCCCAGGGATGCAAGGATTCCTTAATATCCACAAATCAATCAATGTAATATATCACATTAAAGAATTGAAAAATAAAAACCATATTATTATCCCAATAGATGCAGATAAAGTCTTTGACAAAATTCAACATTCATTTATGATAAAAACCCTCCAGAAAGCAGGCATAGCATGAACATACCTCAACATAATAAAAGCTATATATGACAAGCACACAGCAAACATTATCTACAATGGGGAGGCTAAAATCTTAAATTCCATAATTGCCAGCTAAACAGACACATGTGGACTAATTGCATTTACATTGAATAATCCTTTGTATTTTTTTCCATTTTCCTGATTCCACTTGAACCCTTGCTCATTCCACCTCCTTACTCTTTCATTCTCCCTCTAAGGCCCTGAGTTACCTCTGCACAAATTGCAATGGAGTTCTGCACTTTTCAAGTTCACATGATGCATTCACCAAGATATATCACAATATAGGGAATAAAAACATGTCTCAGTAAGTCTGTGTGTCTGTTAGTCACACAGTCGTGTCCAACTCTTTGAGACCCTAAGTCTAAATAAACTTAAGTCATCAAATTTATGCTCTTTAATAAAAAAGGCAACTAATAATCATTATTTAAAAAATCTAAAAAATCTCATCCCTGTACTCATAAGTTTATAAAAGACATTTCTAAGAAACCCATGGCTCAAAGAAGAACTTCCAAGGGATGTAAAAAAAAATCATTTGAACTAGATATAAAATCAAAACACATATCAGATTGTGGGATATAGCTAAAAAAGTGCTTAGATAGTTATGCTGGAATATGAAAAGCATATGAAGAAAGGCTCTGAATGAGTGACCTAGATTTCTTTTTTTAAAAAAACAAGAAAACAAAGATCAAATTAAGCCAGAAAACTTTAAAATTAAAGACAGAAACATCTAGAGAAAATCAAGGACACATAAAAGTGCTTCTTGGAAAATTTTCAGTAAGTTAAACTGAGAAAAAAAGAGATGGAAGATACAAATTTTCAAAATCAGTATGAAACGGAGGACATCACTACATATCTTACAGCTAATAGAAAAATAATAAAGTAGTACTAGAGACAGATATTTTCAATAACCTCTAAAAATTCCTTAAAAAAACATTCTCAGAATGGAGACAAAAGAAATAGATAATCTGAATAGCACTATCTTTTTTAAATAAATTGAATTTGTAGTTAAATTTTTCTCAGCAGATGAATGGATAAGAAAGCTGTGGTACATATACACAATGGAATATTACTCAGCCATTAAAAATAATACATTTGAACCAGTTCTAATGAGGTGGATGAAACTGGAGCCTCTTATACAGAGTGAAGTAAGCCAGAAAGAAAAACACCAGTACAGTATACTAACACATATGTATATATGGAATTTAGAAAGATGGTAAAGATAACCCCATATAAGAGACTGATAAAGATAACCCTATATGAGAGACAGCAAAAGAGACACACATGTATAGAATGGTCCTTTGGACTCTGAGGGAGAGGGCAAGGGTTGGATGATTTGGGGGAATGACATTGAAACATGTATATTATCATATGTGAAACGAATCACCAGTCCATGTTTGATGCATGAGCCAGGGTGCTCGGGGCTGGGCACTGGGATGACCCAGAGCGATGGGATGGGGAGGGAGGTGGGAAGGAGTTTCAGGATGGGGAACACATGTACACCCATGGTGGATTCATGTCAATGTATGGCAAAACCACTACAATATTGTAAAGTAATTACCCTCCAATTAAATAAATTTATTAAAAAATAAAAATAAAAATCTTCTCATAATGAAAATTCCAGGCCCAGATGAGTCACTGTTAAATTCTGTTAAGATTCTAAGAGAAAATAAATCCAATCCTACATAAATTATTTTAGAAAATAAAGAAGAGAGGTCACTTCCAAAATTATTATTTATTTATTTATTTCAGAATTAGACAGAGACCAAAACCCGATGAAGCCATTACAAGAAAAATGCATTACAGACAAATGATTTTCATGGAGATAGATACAAAAAGTAACAAAATATGAGATTTCAAAAATATATGAAATAAAACACAAATAAATGAGGTTTATTTTATTAGGAATACAAAGTTGATTTATCATCTTAAAAACCAATTGTTATGAGTGCAGGCTAAGTCGTTTCATTCGTGTCCAACTTTTGCAACCCTATGGACCATTGCCCGGTAGGTTGGGCATGGGATTCTCCAGGGAAGAATATTGGAAGGGGTTGCAGTGCCTTCCTCCAGGGGATATTTCCAACCCAGGGATCGAACCCTGGTCTCTTACATCTCTTGCACTGACAGGCGGGTTCTTTACCACTAGTGCCACCTATGAAGCCCAAGGTGCTATAAGTCACCTATAATTCATCTTAATCAAATAAACAGGGGATATGATTTTATCAATTCACTAAATGCCAAGAAACATTTGAAAAAAATTCAACAAGGCTCCTCAATAGGTATTAAATTCCTCAACCTGATAAAGAATGTCTACGAAAAACCTATAGCTAGCATTACACTTAGTGGTGAAACAACACATGCTTTCCCCCTAAGATCAGGAAAAAAGATGACAATGTTCATTCTCACCATTTATATTTAATATTCTACTGGAAGTGCCAGTCAGTGCAATAAGGAAATCAAAAAGAAACAAAAAAACATATCAATTGAAAATGAAGAAGTATTCATAGATGATGTGATCATTGTTAAAAAATAATAAATCTACAAAAAAGTGAACTTAGCAAGATCACAGTATACACAGTCACTATACACAGTCAGTATACAAAAATTGCTTGCATTTATGTATAATTTCAGTGAACAATTGAAAATTAAAATAATTAACATTGATAATAACACCAAACACATGAAAGACATGCATATAAATTTATCAAAATGTGTTTGATGTTTACATACTGAAATTACATAACATTGTTGACACAAAACTTTTAAAATTCAATGGAAAGATACATTATGTCCATGTATTGCAAGATTCAATAGAATGAAGATAGCAATTCTCCCCAATTGATACACAGATTCATTTAATATCAAACATGATTCTAGCAGTTGATTTGTAGAAGTTGATGACTTCATTTAAATTATACATAAAAAATGAAAGAGTCAGAATAGCTAGAAACATCATTAAAAACAAAAATAAAATTGTAAGAGCTTACACTACTTGATTGTTGTGAAGCTATAGTAATTTTAATGTGTCATGGGATAAAAATAAACATATAGTTCAATGGAACAGGATAGAACCACAATGTGCAGACCCACATTAATGCTATTCAATAATGGCAAGATAATTCAATGGAGAAAGAATAGTCTTTTCAACCAACGATGCTGGAATAACTGGATATCCATATGGGAAAAAAATGAATATCAATCCATACCTGATACCATACACACAAATTAGCTCCAAATAAATCAGAGAACTAAATGTGAACACTAAACTATAAAGCTTCTAGGAGAAAAGCAAGAAAAAATCTCCATGACCATGGGTTAGCCAAAGATGTCTTAGCTACAACACAGAAAACATAAAGCAAAAGAGAAACAAATAATAAAATAAATTTCTTCAAAATTGAAAAAAAAAAAAAAAACAAACTAGCATTCTTGAATGACACTGTTAAAGAAATGAAAAGGCAAGTCACTGAATTGAAGCAAATATTTGCACTGCATAGATCTGACAAAAGACTTATGTTCAGATTGTAAAAAGAATTCTTACAACTTATTAATGAGTCAAGTTAACTAAAAAATAATAAAAGACTGACATTTCACAAAAGAAGATTTACAAATGGTCAAAGGCATATAAATATTTGATCAACATCAAGTTAATGCAAATTTAAGCAATAAGTATATCATTATATACTCACTAGAATGGCTAAAGTTAAAAATAATAATTCCAACTGTTGTTGGGTATGTCAAACAAATCATACATTGCTGGTGGGAATACAAAATGAAAAACAGTTTAGCAGTTTTTTTATAAAATTCACCACATATTACATATGACCCAGAAGTTACACTTCTAGCTATTTTCCTAAGAGAAATGAGACCATATGTTCACACAAAGTCTCACCCACAAATGTTCATACAAAATCTACCTAATAGCCAAAAACTGGGGAAAGAAAGTTTCTAGATGTCCATCAACAGGTGATTGGATAAACAAATTGTTATATATCCATAATATGGCTCCACTCATTTTTTTTCTCTCATTTCTTTCCTTAGCATTCTGCAGCATATATCCTTCTGTAGCTGTTTTACAGTCATTGTCTGCTGATTCCATCAATTTTGTCAATTTTGTGTCTGTTTCTATTAAGTGATTTATTTTTCTTCTTTTGTTGGTGCAAAGCTTTTGCTCGTACATATACATAGTAAATTTTTATTAGATGCTGAATTCTGGGAGTTTTATATTGTGGAGTACTGGATTTTCCTTAACTTCTCAGAGTGGAGAACTTCATTTGTACAGGCAGTTAATTTACTTTTGGAACAGTTTGATTCCTTGGAGTCTGATTTTAAACTTTGCTATGGTAGTTCTACATCTAAATTTGCTTTACTATTAAGACATGGCCCTTCTGGAGTATTTATTGATTGTCCTGACTTTCCAACAAGGAATTTACACCACATATGATTAGAACTTATGTCTCCCATCACTGCATAAGTTTTCGATATTGTTCAGATTCAGTTTCACACCTGTTCTTTGCTCAAACTCCTGGAATAACATCCTATACATGTTCAACTTAATATTTAGCAAGACTTATGAAAACCATTAGGCACTTATCTGGAGCTTTTGTTCTGTATATCTCCCTCCTGTACTCACAAACTCCAGCCACTGAAACTCCTCAATTCTGATCTCTATCTCAACTCAGCATGACCACAAGTATCTGTTTCAGTTCTTCCTTCTTGAACAGTGTTCGTGAATATACATCCAAGTAGAAAGCTAGGCAATCATAATGCTGCCCTCATTGGTTTCCTTTTTTGTTTTTTAAGAATGACAGTCCTGTGCTGCTTCTTGTCCAAACTGAAAATAATTGATTCACATATTTAGCCCAGTTTTCTAATTGTTTACCATGAGTTGGCAAGTTTGGTTCTCATTATTCCATCATGGTTAGAAGTAGAAACCTTTTTAGGCCATAATGTTTTTATGTTATGCTTTCCTAATGTGTTGAATTTTTATGTGCTTAAATTTATTTATTCTATACAATTTTTGCTTTTTGAATCTTAAAAAAAAAACAAAAAACAAAAAACAAACTCTCTTACCCAGAGACCATACGTTTAAAGTATTGGTTTCAAACAGCTTGAGAATTTTGTTTAACATGCTCAACTCTTCAATCTATACAGAAGTTATTTTCTGTTTGATGCAATATACATATTCAATATTATTTTTAATAGACAGTCAAGTATGCCCAAACTAGGCCTTGAATAATGCTTCTTTTCCCATTGATTCTTTCTTTTTTCCATTTATTTTTATTAGTTGGAGGCTAATTACTTTACAATATTGTAGTGGTTTTTGCCATACATTGACATGAATCAGCCATGGATTTACACGTGTTCCCCATCCTGAACCCCCCTCCCACCTCCCTCCCCATCCCATCCCTCTGGGTCATCCCAGTGCACCAGCCCCAAGCACGTGTCTCATGCATCCAACCTAGACTGACGATCTGCTTCACACTTGATAATATACATGTTTTGATGCTGTTCTCTCAGATCATCCCACCTTTGCCTTCTCCTACAGAATCCAAAAGTCTGTTCTATACATCTGTGTCTCTTTTTCTGTCTTGCATATAGGGTTATCATTACCATCTTTTTAAATTCCATATATCTGGGTTAGTACACTGTATTGGTGTTTATCTTTCTGGCTTACTTCACTCTGTATAATGGGCTTCAGTTTCATCCATCTCATTAGAACTGATTCAAATGTATTCTTTTTAATGGCTGAGTAAAATTCCATTGTGTATATGTACCACAGCTTTCTTATCCACTCATCTGCTGATGGGCATCTAAGTTGCTTCCATGTCCTGGCTATTATAAACCTTGCTGAGATGAGCATTGGGGTACATGTGTCTCTTTCAGTTCTGGTTTCCTTGGTGTGTATGCCCAAGAGTGGGATTGCTGGGTCATATGGCAGTTCTATTTCCAGTTTTTTAAGGAATTTCCACACTGTTTTCCATAGTAGCTGTACTAGTTTGCATTCCCACAAACAGTGTAAGATGGTTCCCTTTTTTCCCACCCTCTCCAGCATTTATTGCTTGTAGACCTTTGGATAGCAGCCATTTTGACTGGTGTATAAAGGTACCTTATTGTGGTTTTGATTTTAATTTCTCTGATAATGAGTGATGTTGAGCATCTTTTCATGTGTTTGTTAGCCATCTGTATGTCTTCTTTGGAGAAATGTCTGTAGCAAACAGAATCCAACAACATATTAAAGAGATCATACATCATGACCAAGTGGGCTTTATCCCAGGAATGCAAGGATTCTTTAATATCTGCAAATCAATCTATGTAATACACCACAATAACAAATTGAAAGATAAAAACCATATGATTATCTCAATAGATGCAGAAAAAGCCTTTGACAAAACTCAACATCCATTTATTATAAAAACTCTCCAGAAAGCAGGAATAGAAGGAACATATCTCAACATGATAAAAGCTATATATGACAAACCCACAGCAAACATTATCCTCAATGGTGAAAAATAGAAAGCATTTCCCTTAAAATCAGGAACAAGACAAGGGTGCCCACTCTCACCACTACTATTCAACATAGTTTTGGAAGTTTTGGCCACAGCAGTCAGAGCAGAAAAAGAAATAAAAGGAATCCAGATAGGAAAAGAAGAAGTAAAACTCTAACTGTTTGCACATGACATGATCCTCTACATAGAAAACCCTAAAGACTCTACCAGAAAATTACTAGAGCTAATCAATGAATATAGTAAAATTTCAGGATATAAAATTAACACACAGAAATCACTTGCATTCCTATACAGTAACAATAAGAAAACAGAAAGAGAAATTAAGGAAACAGTACCATTCACCGTTGCAACAAAAAGAATAAAATACTTAGGAGTATATCTACCTAAAGAAACAAAAGACCCATTGATTATATGTGTCACTTCTATTAACTACTTTTTAAATAATAAGGATAATATATCTCATAGTGGAAAAAAAGTAAAGAAAGGTGAAAGGAAAAATAATAAAAAGAAAATACTAAAGCAAAATTTTCTTTCACATTCTGCCCCAAACTCCCATTAATATAGCACAGAGATTGCCGGGGTCCAGCCTCGGCAGGATCCAGGGGGTACCCTCAGGATGAACAGCATCGGCGAGAGAGAGAAGACACGTGAGACCAGCCTTGATGGGGCCAAGTCTGCGAGGGAGAGAGAGAGAGAGAGTGACCAGACGGGGGGTGCAGAGTCTGGCAGAGTCTGGCAGAGTCTAGCAATGCTTTATTTTTTACCGTGGCTTTTATACCCTAAATTAGTATATTTCTAAGGGGAAGATAGTTTAACATTACATCAACTTGTTCTTCACGAAACCAGGGTGTTTTCTGCATACTTCTTTTTGAGAGTCTTATACATTATCTTCTGGCCTCGGGGCCTATTGACATTTTATGACCTAGGTGAATGCAAAGCTGTTTTCCTGTAATCTATTCTTTAATGAAAACAAAGCTCAGTCCTTTTGCAGAAGTTATTAGTTAAATTTATCTAAAAGGTTTACAACACAAAGACTCTGCAGCTCCGGTGAGGCAGCCCCTGTTTAGCATTCCTGATTAAAATGAACAATTCCAACCACTTTTAAGATAATATTTTTGTGTTCTCTAATAGGGCTTACTCACCGCCCCCCCCCCCCCCCCAAGGGCTCTGTGCCTATTAGGGCCTTTTGTGAGATCAGGTTCTTTATGCTGTTCATGATTAAGGTGTTGTGAGCAGTCATGTACATTAGTACGAATTTGCCAAGCAGGCTAGAATGCCAGCAAAGGGGTCTAAATTGAAACACTCCTTTCATCCTGGATAACCTTATAGGATACCGCCATCCGGGGGACATATTGATTAAAGTTCTAAGTTGAGTCTGTTTGGAGAAGAGATTGGGGAAGGCCTTCTACCTGTGTCACATAAATTAGGGAGTAGTCTAATATAGCAAGCATCAGAAAGACAGAGATCATCTTTAAGGTGAGCGCCGAGGCAGCTTTTTGAAATTCCTGAAGTCCTGATCTGCCTTGCTTGTCAGGTCTTCTCCTAATGACCTTGTCATGGGTGGGATCTCATGTGCTGGCTCCCGGCAGAGATAATCATTCATAAGATTGTTTCTGTATATTTCTAGAAGCTTTCTGTACATAAACTTGTATAGATTCGGGGTACTTTAGGAACAAAGTATCTAATTCTTTGTTAGGGCTGAGAGTTGTGTCTTGTTTAAAGGATATAAATTAGTTTACTTGACCTAATCTAAGAGAATTATAAGAGCTTTATATAGTTCCTTTATTTAGCAAATTCTGCCATAATTATGCAAATGACCATGTCATTGATAGAACATGACCTCTTTCTTTGAGGAATCTTATTTCCACAGATGCATAAAAGCTTATATTAGAAAAAGGATTAGTTAACAATTAATTCTGGTTATTTGAGGAGAGTGTTATGTGTTAGAATGGGGAATTATGAAATTTGACTTATCAATGTCATCCCTATACCATAGTGCAGCAGATCACAAAGCATTTCATCTGGTCCCCTTGGGCCCTCTAGATACATTTGAGATTCCTAACCAATGGGGAGCAGTTCCATACTTTGGTCTACCTTGTGCCAGCTGTCGTTGAGAATGCCAAGACTTAACTACAAATTATCTACTACACATTTGCCATTCATCATGCCACTTTCTAAGTTCAAATTCTCTTTTATTAGTCATTATTAATAATAAGTATTATTACAGAAAAATTGAGAGGTTAATTAATATGCTAAAAGTTACACAGTAATATTAATAGCAAGAGTCAGGGTTTGAAACTAGTGTCAGATTCCAAAGGCAATCCTTTTCTACTATAGCACACTCTGGGCTTCCTTGGTGGCTCAGTGGTAAAAGAATCTATCGGCTAGTGCAGGAGATACATGTTCAGTTCCTGTGTTGGAAAGATTCCCTGGAGAAGGAAATGGCAACCCAACCCACTCCAGCATACTTGCCTAGGAAATCCCATGGACAGAGGACCCAGGCGGTCTATGGTTCATGGGGTCACAAAAGAGTCAGACATGACATAGTGACTAAACAACAATAACAACTGCCTTATACTTTCTTATGCTTATATAATATTTAGCATATTCTTTTCTACATATTGCATTCTCAGATGGATATGACTGAAGAATAGCATTTTAAAATATAACATAGAGAAATAGTCATAGTATTACCTTTCGGTTGGGGAGCATTCTGAATGAGGATTGCATTAATTTAATAAAAAAATCAAATAATGATTCATATATAGATAAGACCCCTTCTTGGATCACAGTCTTGTCATGGTGAAGGGGCTTGCATAACTCAATGAAGCTATGAGCCATGCTATGCTGGGCCACCCAAGAAAGTCGGGTCATAGTGGAGAGTTCAGACAAAACGTGGTCCACTGGAGGAAGGAATGACAAACAACCAGAGATCAAATTGTCAACATTCGTTGGATCATAGAGAAAGCTTTCTTGCTTTCTGGAACTTTCTTGTTCCAGAAAAACAGTCTTATAATCTTCCTGGTGGCTTATGTGGTAAAGAGTCTGCCTGCATTGTGGGAGACCTGAGTTCAATCCCTGGGTTGGGAAAATCCCCTGGAGAAGGACATGACAACCCATTCCAGTATTCTTGCCTGGAAAATCCCATGGACAGAGGAGCCTGGCAAGCTACAGTCCATAGGGTCGCAAACAGTCAGACATAACTGAGCAACTTCACTTTCCTTGACTACACTAAAACCTTTGACTGTGGATCACCACAAACTTTGGAAAATTCTTAAAGATATTTTCCAAAATCACATTAAAGAGATCTTAAAGACCAGACCACCTTACCTGTTTTCTGAGAAACCTGTATGTGGGTCAAGAAGCAACAGTTAGATCCAAACATGAAGCAATGGACTGGTTCAAAATTGGGAAAGGAGTGCATCAAGGCTGTATATATTCAACCTGCTTATTTAACTTCTATGCACAATACATCATGCGAAATGCCAGGCTGAAAGAATCATAAGCTGCAGTCAAGATCGCTGGGAGAAATATCAACAACCTCAGATATGCAGATGATACTGCTCTAGCGGCAGAAAATGAAGAGGAACTAAAAAGCTTCTTGATGAGGTAAGAGGAGAATGAAAAGCCGGCTTAAAAGTCAACATTAATAAAGTAAGCTCATGGCATTTGGTCCCATCACTTCATGGCAAATAGAAGGGGAAAAAGTGAAACAGAGACAGATTTTGTTTTCTTGGTCTCCAAAAACACTGCAGATGGTGACTGCAGCCATGAAATTAAAAGGCACTTGCTCCTTGGAAGGAAAGCTATGACAAAACTAGGCAGCATAATAAAAAGCAGAGACATCACTTTCCAACAAAGGTCCGTATAGTCAAAGCTACAGCTTTTTCAGTAGTCAATTACAGATGTACAGATGTGAGAGCTGGACAATAAAAAAAGGTTGAGAGCTGAAGAATGGATGTTTTTGAATTGTGGTGCTGGAGCAGACCCTCGAGAATCCCTTGGACTGTAAGGAGATCAAACCAGGCAATCCTAAAGGAAATCAACCCTTAATATTCATTGGAAGGGCTGATGCTGAAGCTGCAGTTCTAATAGTTTGGCTACCTGACGTGAAGAGTCGACTCATTAGAAAAGACCCATTAGAAAAGACTCATTAGTTGCTGGGAAAGATTGAAAACAAAAGGGGAAGAAGGCAGCAGAGAATGAGATGGTTGGATGGCATCACCAACTCAATGGACATGAATTTGAGCAAATTCTGGGAGATAGTAAAGGACAGGGAAGCCTGGTAAGTTGTCCATGGGGTTGCAAGGAGTCAGACATGACTTAGCAACTGAACAACAGACAACAACATATAGATAAGAAAGGTGAATTGAATATGAGCAAGATTTTTACTCAGAAAAATGTGAACAAAATTTTTGACTGTGTATATATAGCTGCCAAGGGCAGATCAAAAGAGGATCCACGTTATACACTATTGAAAATATACACAATATTTATCAATAGCTAAAAAAGTCTATCATATTGATATTCTGATGAGTTCCAAAATTTTCTCTGAGCTAGTCTAACCACTTGATAATGTGTTCCACCTTGGATTCCTTGAAATTTCAACGTACTGTAATATATTATTTTGTCTAAAATGAGCAAATTCATTCCAAAGAAATAAAAATGAAATGATCCATTTGAAAAAGAAAACAATGAGTCACATTTGATGTGGAAGTGCTTTAAAAGAGAAGTCTGTGCTTCATATGATTTATTTTATTTTTAACTGCAACAGAAATGACTTAATTTTAATCATTTCAAACTTTTGATTCAAATGATATTCAACCTTGGGGCAATAATTTCTGAATCCATCATTAACTATTCTGAAAAAGATATTAAGTTCTTCTGTTGCTTTTAGAATTTCCAAAAAGTTGGTGTTAAAAAATTAAAGTCACAAACACATATTTACTAATCATCCTTTTGTTGAAATTATTATTTCTTATATACATAGTAAAAAAAATACTACTTGTTGATTATGTACTATACTCTAGGTATTGTGCAAATTGTTTTGCATGTATTATCTCTTTTAAGTGTGTATAGCTTTCCCAGGGTTACTTACTTAGAAGGTGACAGAAACAAGTTTTGAACTGCATTTTTTGTGACTCAAAAGTAAATATCCTGCTATATAAACAAGTACAGTATATATCAGTTGATGGTAAATATCATCTTTCTTCTTCAAAATGGCAAGTTGGTACGGATTTTTCTGACATCACTTACTGGGAAATTTAAGACTGACAATGTTTCATGATGCACTTTTAAAGAAAAATATAAAGATATATAGAGAAATTGCTTTATCAAAAGGATGAAGGATCAATACATTAGACAGAAAGAGAATAAAATTTGAAAGGTGATGTGCAAAACTTATATCAATGAAGACTAAGGACATTTGACAATTTCTGCAGCACTTTACAGCTTTGCCCCTAGCTACTGTCAAATGAGCTCATAATACAGTCAGATAAAAATAGGCTCTTTCTGTTATGCAGCCCCTTTACTGAGTGACTAGAAATATTAATAAAGATGAACTGTATATTCATATATCAAAAATAATATGCCAAAATGCTGCCATTTGGACTAGAAAGCATTAAAAGCTGGAAAAAAGACATTCGAGTTGATATCCACTGAACAAATTCAGAAGCACAAGGGAGAAAATTTAATAGTAATATAAGAGAAGCTTAGTAGGGCATAGTCTCTGGTGTATTTAAACTTTCCACCCTCTAATTTGTTATAGCATATGTATCTCTTGATGTCAAACTAGTGGAAAGCTAAATTTAGTCTCAAAATTGTATTTTCATCCCTAATCCAAGAAAAATTAAATTAAAATATAAGTAGATAAAGGAGAAGAACTACAACTTTCTGACTTTTATTTTAAATTCTCCATCTTGTCTTACAATATTTTTTGTTAGAATTATTCTAAATATCATTGAGTTGAATTAGAGGTTCATTGAAAATGCCTCTTGTTTATGTTTTTGCTTGCTCCGATACTGTTGTCAAGTTGTTTCCTTGAATCAGAATATTCTGATATCTCCTCTTCAACTTTTCAACATTCTACCATCTTTCAAGATTTATCACAACTGTCATTTCTCTCATGGAAGCCTCTTTTGAACTTTTCCAATTGAATGTGACCTTTCTTTCATTTTTATTCCTATAACTTTTAATCAACTTTTCTAGTGCCAAGAGCTTTGGGAATGACACCACATGAGATGTGAGGGGGTGGGTTTTGAACTGTTATATCAACTAATGTGTCCTTTTTGTAAGTTCCCAGGGATGTCTTTTTTTTTTTTTTAAACTTTAGACAATGATATTTTTAGAACTAATGCAGATATTGTGGAAATGAGATCAAACTGCTTCTATAGGTTTTCTCTGAGCTTCTGCTAAAAACTAGCCATCACACTCATATTCCTTACAGCATTCTATGACAAAGGCCCATATAGTCAAAGCTATGGTTTTTCCGGTAGTCATGTATGGATGTGAGAGTGGACCATAAAAAAGGCTAAATGCCAAAGAATTTATGCTTTCAAATTGTGGTGCTGAAGAAGACTCTTGAGAGTTCCTTGGACAGCAAGGAGATCAAACCTGTCAATCCTAAAGGAAATCAACCCTGAACATTCATTGGAAGGACTGATGCTGATGCTGAAGCTCCAATACTTTGGCCACATGATGTGAAGAGCCAACTCATTGGTAAAGATCCTACTCATTGGTGAAGACCCTGATGCTGGGAAAGATTGAGGGCAGGAGAAAAAGAGGGTGACAGAGGATGAGATGATTGGATGGCATCACTGACTCAATGGACATGAGTTTGAACAAACACTGGGAGATGGTGAAGGATGGGGAAGCACGGCATGCTGCAGTCCATGGGGTTGCAAAGAGTTGGACACAACTTAGTGACTGAACAAAAACAACCAGGATTAACTTCATCTGTAGACAGTTTTTTTTGTTGTTGTTGTTTTGTTTTGTTTTTTAGAAAGTGGAGTCTGAATACTATGGCAGAGACTGCTAGCTCTCTCCTAATATCTATTCTCCCCTTCTTTATTTTAGTTATAGACAGTCCCTTAAGTTTCAGCAGTATACATACTGTTTATCTAGAGACTACATTTCTAAGCTTCCTTTGCAGTTAGGTATGATTATGTGACTATACTTTCATCAGGGTTATGAGCCAAAATATTATGTTCAACTATTATGTTGCTCAGTCATGTCCAAGTCTTTGCAACCCATGGACTGTAGCCTGCCAGGCTTCTCTGTCCATGGGATTTCTCAGCCAAGAATACGGAAGTGGGTTGTCATTTGTTTTTACTCTAGGGGGTCTTCCTGACTCAGGGATTGAACCTGGATCTCTTGCATCTTCTGCATTGGCACACATATATTTTTTTACCACTGTGTCATCAGGGTATAGATCCTAACTGATACAAAGTTCACTTTCATTAGGATTATTTTGCTCCATTTCATCTCTATTGAGTAAGAATCTCCAACAATGGATTAGAATCATTTTAAGGAGTTTTCTAGACAGCCTTAGAATGTTCTAAGTTTGAGAACCACTAGCATAGATGGAATTGAAGTCAGACAGTTATGAGTTTAAAACAAAGTTTTATTGGTTAAGAGTTGTATCTGTAGCTACTCCTCTCTCACAGGTCCCTGCCAACCCTTTGCTTTTCACATTTCCTTTTCTGGTCTTCTGTTATGTAAGTACTTCCCCTAAAAAGTAGTGATTAGTTACATGGCTGTTTGATTGTTTATCCTTTTGTGATCCTGGTTAATGGAAACCTCCTCAGTGAATGCTTTTATCCATGTGCCCCATAATATAGAGGTACAAGTTTCTAGTTGGCTGCCCTTAAACTCATTTTCACTTGCCTTTTCTGTCCTGACATGGCAGCCAGACTCTTTTGCAGCCTCACTTCCTAAGAAAAGGTAATGTTTTTCAAAATGTGATCTATGTTTCCTCTGGAGCTTGTGAAATGTGTTGTTTCCTTGTTTCACAAAAGAAACTTAATTGCAAAATTCCGAGATGTAGCCCAAGAATCTGCCTTTTATCTAGTTTCCTCAGCTAAAGGTTTCCACAGGCTAAAGGTTGAACTCTTCTAACTGTACTAATGCTCAGAGAAAACATCAGCAAGTGTTGCAGTAAACCCATTCCCCACTGTTATTAGGGTATATATAGAAATAAACTCAAGACTTATTCTGTATACTACAATCCTGGAACTCAGCCTAGTAAATCAATATAGGCAGAGAGTTTCAAAGTTGTGTCTGCCCTAGAAAGTATGTGTATATTATCCTTAGCTTTAGAGTCTTGGTATCACTTCGTATGAGCATTTCTGCTGACCAAAGTGCATATATATATATACATACACACACACAGAGAAGAAACTGATTAAATACCTGTAGGGTTTGTTGAAGGAATATTTTCAAATAATATCTTGATCTGCACTCCAGAGTTAATAGGTTTCCAGTGTACCATTCTATTTTCTGAAAATGATGAAACTTTGTACTGCATCTCAAAAGCATTTCTCAGTCAAAAAGAGTGAATAATTGTTAGGTGGAAGAGATATCAGGTTTAACTTTAGGAAGCTCATTTGTCACTTTCTTTAAGGAAAGGTCCTTTTCTTTGATGATTTTCCTCTCTTACCTGGTTAATCAATTCTCAATTTAGCATGGCCTTGACTCTTACTGGATAAGGGCAAGATAAACTAGTCTGTAGTTTTCAAGTTGATCTTTGTTGTTATTGTGATATAAGTTGCAGTTCTTTTGTTTAATTTTCACTATTACATGTATTTTTAGTCATAAAATGCTGTCATTATTACCTACAGCACCAACAAAATAAAGCATTTATGAAAATAGGCAACAGTTTTAAGTGCTAATCATACATTACACAGTCCTCTGCTGTCTATGAGTTTAATTAAATTTCAAATAATTTTGATAGTGATCACTGATAATCATTTAGCACTTTTTATATGTTTGGCACCATCCTAAATACTTTACATATATTATCATTTTTTTATCTCCCTTTTTATAAGATGATACTAAGACTAAGAAAATTTAAGTGATTTGTCAAGGTCACAAAGCTAGTAAGTGTAAGAGCTAAAATTGGCACTATTATCAACTATGCTTTTACTATAAACCATATCCATGAACAATAAAAACACTGGTGAACCCAAATAGCATAGACTTTTCTATTAACTTGTTTGTCATTTTTCACTGAGAGGCTAGGGATAGCACAAGTCAATCTTTATGCATAGGTAGCAGTGGTGATTCACATAATGTAATTTCAGAGAACACAATGGAATGCTTTTTAACTCATTAAAAAATATATATTTTCAACTACCCCTTTGACTATCTGGTGTTCCATTGTTTTCTGTGATTGTGGCTTTCATTCTGTCTGCCTTATGATGGATAAGGTTAAGAGGCTTGTGGAAGCTTCCTGATGGGGGGGACTTGTTGTGGGGGAACCTGGGTCTTGTTCTCATGGGTGGGACCATGTTCAGTAAATATTTAATCCAATTTTCTGTTGATGTATGGGTCTGTTTTCTCTCCCTGTTGTTTGGCTTGAGACCAAACTATGTTAGAGGTAATGGCTGACAAAACGTGGTCCACTGGAGAAGGGAATGGCAAACCATTTCAGTATTCTTGTATTGAGAACCCCATGAACAGTATGACAAAGCAAAAATATTTGACACTGAAAGATAAACTTCCCAGGTCAGTAGGTGCTCAATATACTTCTGGAGAAGAGTGGAGAAATAACTCCAGAAAGAATGAAGTGACAGAGCCAAAGGGAGAACAACACCCAATTGTGGATGTGAGTGGTGATGGAAATAAAGTTCGATGCTGTAAAGAACAATATTGCAAAGGAACCTGGAAAGATAGATCTACGAATCAAGGTAAATTGGAAGTGGTCAAACAGGAGATGGTAAGAGTGAACATCGACATTTTAGGAATCAGTGAACTAAAATGGACCCGAATGCACAAATTTAACTCAGATGACCATAAGATATCTACGACTGGGGGCAAGAATCCCTTAGAAGAAATGGAATAGCCCTCGTAGTCAACAAAAGAGTTCGAAATGCAGTACTTGGGTGCAATCTCAAAAATGATAAAATAATCTCTGTTCATTTCCAAGGGAAACCGTTCAATATCTCAGTAATCCAAATCTACGGCCCTGCAACTAATGTTGAAGAAGCTGAAGTTGAACGATTCTATGATGACCTACAAGATCTTCTAGAACTAATACAAAAAAAAAAAAAAAAAGATGTCCTGTTCATCATAGGGAACTGGAATGCAAAAGTAGGAAGTCAAAAGATACTTAGAGTAACAAGAACGTTTGACTGTGGAGTACAAAATGAAGCAGGACAAAGGTTAACAGAGTTTTGCCAAGAGAATACACTGGTCATACCAACACCCTCTTCCAACAACACAAGAGAAGACTCGACATGCGAACATCACCAAATGGTCCATACCAAACTCAGATTGATTATATTTGCATCTGAAGATGAAGAAGCTCTACACAGCTGGGGGAAAAAAAAAAAAAAAACAAGACCAGGAGTTGACTGTGGCTCAGATCATGAACTCCTTGTTGCCAAATTCAGGCTTAAATTGAAAAAAGTAGGGAAAACCACTAGACCATTCAGGTATGACCTAAGTCAAATCCCTTACTATTATACAGTGGAAGTGACTAGACTCAAGGGATTAGATCTGATAGACAGAGTGCCTGAAAAACTATAGAGGGAGGTTTCTTGACATTGTACAGGAGGCATTGATCAAAACCATCCCCATTAAAAAGAAATGCAATAAGGCAAAATGTTGTATAATGAGGCCTTACAGATAGCTGAGGAAAGAAGAGAATCAAAAGACAAAGGATAAAAGGAAAGATATACTCACCTGAATGCAGAGTTTCAAAGAATAGCAAGGGGAGAAGAGAAAGCCTTCCTAAAGGATCAATGAAAAGAAATAGAGGAAAACAATGGAATGGGAAAGACTAGGATCTCTTCAGGAAAATTAGAGATAACAAGGGAATATTTCATGCAAAGATGGGCACAATAAATGACAGAAATGATACAGAACTAACAGAACCAGAAGATATTGAGAAGAGGTGGGAAAAATACACAGAACTATATGAAAAGCTCTTAATGACCCAGATAACCATGGCGGTGTGATCACTCACTTAGAGCCAGACATTCTGGAATGTGAATTCCAGTGGGCCTTAGGAAGCATTGCTACAAAGCTAGGGGAGGTGAAACAATTCTAGCTGAGCTATTTCAAATTCTAAAAGATGATGAGAAAATATTGCAATCAATATGACAGAAAATTTGAAAACTAAGCAGTGGCCACAGGACTGGAAAGCATTAGTTTTCATTCCAATTCCAAAGAAAGGCAATGCCACAAAATGTTCAAACTACCACACAATTGCACTCATCTCACATGCTAAGAATTAACGCTGAAAATTCTCCAAGTGAGGCTTCAACAGTGTGTGAAACGAGAACTTCCAGATGTTCAAGCTGGATTTAGAAAAGGCAGTGGAACCAGAGATCATATTGCCAACATCCATTGGATTATAGAAAACTAAAGACAATGCCAGAAAAAAAAAAAAAATCTACTTTTACCTCATTGACTACGCTAAAGCCTTCAAGTGTGTGGATCACAACAAACTTGGAAATTCTTAAGGAGATGGGAATACCAGACCACCTTTCCTGCCTCCTGAGAAGTCTATATACAGCTCAAGAGGCAATACTTAGAACTGCACATGGAATAACGGACTGGTTCCAAATTGGGAAAGGAGTACGACAAAGCTGTATATTCTCACCCTGTTTATTTAAATTATATGCAGAGTACAAAAGTCAGGCTGGGTGAAGCAAAGCTGGAATCAAGATTGCTGGGAGAAATATCAATAACCTCAGATACACAGATGACATCGGCCATATGGCAGAAAGCAAAGAGGAACTAAAGAGCCTCTTGATGAAATTGAAATAGGAGAGTGAAAAAGCTGGCTTGAAACTCAACATTCAAAAAATGAAGATTATGGCATCTGGTCCCATCACGTCATGGCAACTAGATGGGGAAACAATGGAAACAGTGACAAACTTCTTTTTCTTGGGCTCCAAAGTCACTGCAGATGGAGACTGCAGCCATGAAGAAAAAAAAAAAATGCTTGCTCTTTGGAAGAAAAGCTATGAACAACCTAGACAGCATATTAAAAAGTAGAGACATTACTTGCTGACAAAGGTCCGTATAGTCAAAGCTATGGTTTTTCCAGTAGTCATGTATGGATGTCAGAGTTGGACTGAAATGAAGACTGAACACTGAAGAATTGATGCTGTTGAACTGTAGTGTTGGAGAAGACTCTTGAGAGTCCTTAGACTGTAAGGAGATCAAATGAGTCAATTCTAAGGGAAATCAGTACTGAATATTCATTGGAGGGACTGATGCTGAAGCTGGAGCTCCGATACTTTCACCACCTGATGTGAAAACCAACTCATTGGAAAAAGACCCTGATGTTGGCAAAGATTGAAGGCAGGAGCAGCAGGGTATGACAGAGGATGAGATGGTTGGATGGCATCACCAACTTGATGGACATGAGTTTGAACAAGCTCTTGTTTTGGTTGGACAGGGAAGCCTGGCGTGCTGCAGTCCATGGGGTCTCAAAGATTCAGGCACGACTGAGAGACTGAACTGACTCACTGACTGTTAAATTGTTTTAATGTAGAAACATTATTTATTAAAGGAAAAGAACAAGACTGAAGGTGAATAATTATTGTGTCAGAGCTATCTAAGGTACTTTGCATATTCACTCATTTAATCCTGACAGGGGCATTTTGATGAAGTTTTATATACAGACTTAAAAATAAGGGTGAGGGGATGAGAATTAAGGCTCATAGAAATTAGGTACTTGCCTAGAAACCAAAATATGAATGCAGAATTATCTGATTTAAAAGCACATGTTCTTCAGAGTACATTAAGCTCTGTCCTGGTTATAATATAAATTCCCACGGTAAGAAGGATAAGAGTTACCACTAAAAAGTAAAGGCTGGAAATATATATAAAGCAAATATTAATAGTGGTTATATCACTGAGTGCTGGGATAATAACTGTTTCCCTCTCTTGTTTTTAAAATGTTTTTCTGTACTTAAAATGAGCAAAGATTATTTTTAAAACTTCATTTTAAAATAGTAAAGCCTAATTTTAATGTTAAAGGAGAAGGATTTTGAGGAAACACCATAATGCAATCATTTTCATCCGTGTTCCTTTGAGCTCTAAAATTCTATGGAGTGGGTGGTTATGGGGTCAAACCAAGTTAGTGGGACTTGGGACATCCTTCTACACTTCAAACAAAGGTTTTCTAGTTTTATCAATTATATATATTGGACCATATCAAAATATCATATTTAGAAAAAATAAAAACAAAATAGTTCCTTTACCAAAAGGAAAAAGATTGAAAATTTCTGTCATATGGAACTAGAGTAATGTTGCGGTTTTTCAGCCACTAAGTCATGTCCAACTCTTTGCAACCCCATGGATTGCAGCGTACCAGGCCTCCCTGTCCCTCACCAACTCCTGGAGTTTGTCCAAGTTCATGTCCATTGAATCTGTGATGCCATCCAACCATCTTATCTTCTGCTGCCCTCTTCTCCTTTTGTTTTCAATCTTTCCCAGCACCAAGATCTTTTCCAGTGAGTCAGCCATTAGAATAAAGTGGCCAAAGTATTGGAGCTTCAACATCAGCATCAGTCCTTCCAATGAATATTCAGGGTTAATTTCATTTAGGATGGACTGATTTGATATCCTTGCAATCCAAAGGATTCTCAAGAGTCTTCTCCAGCACCACAATTCAAAACCATCAATTATTTGACGTTCGGTCTCCTTTATGGTCCAACTCTCACATCCCTACTAGAGCAGTAAATCCACCTAAATAAATGTTGTTTAGTTAATAGTTTCCTAGAGGTGAGAAATATCCCCATGAAACAAGTAGATGCCTGATGTTGCTAATTTTTCTGTCCATTTCAAATCATGAATTCTACTCCAGAAAACAGGGTCTTCTCTTATTTTCTTTTATTCAAAACAAGAGAAAAGACCTTTAAGGGATGTCCAGGTGCTGACTCAGTAAGGTTATCTAGGCCTCTAGGTCAGGTACCATAAATATTTGAACTTTTAAATGATTTGTTAATGCTTTTTCCATTTTAACTGTTATCATTGTTATAGTACTTAATATTAAGGTCCTTGAAATAAAAAGAGCTACTGTGTTTTCATTCAAGAATAGCAACAACACAACAAAAAAGGAACTGAAAAATATAATGCATCTACTGTCAGTTTAAGGGCATGGAATCCCTAAGGATAGAGTAGTAACTACAGAAAGAAGGGGGAAAAAAAAAAAAGACTAAGTCTCTGGGATCTTGTGGCAAGAATGGAAAGAATGAACAGGGCATTGCCCTAAATCTGACTGGTATGTCTGGTAAGTCAAGCTCCCTCATAGTTGTTTCTTCTTACAATTTTACTCACTCAGTAGTAAGGTAAGGTGCCTTACTACCTTTATTCTGCCTGCCATAGAGTTGGAATTCAATCAATATGTATGATTGACTGAGTGTCTCAGAGAATTTTCTCATATATATTGTCTGTCTTACTGTAATTGGGATTAAGTATTTTAATGTTATATACATATAGAGAGCCATTAATTATGAAAAAGTGGCCCTTTGGAAATAGGGAGCAGCTTCATATAAGGCAGCGGTGAGTGGAAGCCCATCCCATCGTCCTAAATAAAGCACTTTCTCCTGGGCTATTGTAGGAAAGAATGAGTTGAGAGTATGCATCAAGTGAGGAGCAGCCAGAATTAACTGATCAGTTTCCATTTTGCTATACGTTATTTATGTAAATAGATAAGTGCACGAAGGAAGCTAAAGCTAAGTTACAACTACCATGAGTCTCATAATCATAGGAACACAATTCATGAAGTTCATGTAAATATATAATCAGAGCACATGAGTATGATTAAGAATAGGAAAAAATGTGTTCCACACCAGAAATAATTTGACTTAATTTAACAGTTTTGTCTCCAGTTTTATTTTGCTTAGTTTCATATTCTTCCCATCTACCATCTTTGTATTGGTATTACTCACTCTTAAGCAGGATTTTTTCCTTCTTTATTTCTCCCCAGATCCACCACATTTAGAATGGGAGAAATTTTAAAGTTTATAATCATAAGTCAATTTCATGACTATTTCACTTTGGAACCTGAACATTTGAAGTGCTTGTGATCAGATATGTTCTACAACTTGAACAAGCAGCCATAAGTGAAACAGAAGCTCTTCTTTGAAAGGTTTGGAAAGTTCCTTATGGCTGACAGCTAAATGAAGTCTGCATATTGATAAGAATTTGAGCTAAATCAAAGTCAGAATTCAAAATGAAAAGGTCTGGAAGTCATTCGATTTGTTTCTTTCTCCTGTCCTTTGCTCACTTCCCCTTTGGTGTGACTCTTCAGTAACCTACAGGGCTGCTCACAGTATGCCGCGTCTAGGTCCTTGATGTGTGGTTGTGTAGTAGTCCCTTGAAGTCGTGCCCAGGACTTAGCTTTTGAAGCTCTTCCAATGGGGCATCTCTCATTGATAATCAGGCCATGAGTAGATAAGGCATCTTGTCTATACAGAAGTGGGGATTTTATATAGCTTAAAAACACAAGTTGATTTTATTCTCAGCAAGGGATCATACAGTCATAAAAAGTTCATTAATACATGTGTGGTAGTGGAAAATGAAATCCCAACTGAATTTAATAAATAAATGTAATACCCCCAAAAAAGCTATATACTATAGAAGTATCTTCTTAGGCTCACCATGCTTTCTAGATGTGAGACTTAAAAAATAATGATGTATATTGAAACAATGTCATACTATATTTTAAATCATAATGTGTATTCCCATGTTAAACTTACTTAAATTAGCACATTTATTTGAGAAGATTAAGTATCCGTTATAAGTTTAATAAAATTGAAAAACATTGTTGAAAAGAGGTTTTGTTTCTTTGTAGTAAATGTCCAACGGAAGAGAAAACAATCTGGCTTTAAATGCCAGTTTGATGTGAGCTTGTGTCCCTGTGTCCTTGTGTAGTTTGCTAAGAAAACATCAATGAAACACACCCTTAGGGATGGAAGAATGTAAGATCTGAACTTAATGAAGGTTGACAATGACTAATATTGATGTCCTTATCACAGATGACAAAGGGGTCAGACTGCTGCTCTGCCATGATGACCCTGCACTAGTTCAAAAACGTATTATTTGAAAACTGCAGTGTTCATGCCAAGATCTTTCACCCTATGTTCATTAGCAAAAAATGCCGTAGCCTCCTGTTTCCTAAGCTTTACACTGTAAAGAGTGTGCGCCACTGATGTTTTAGTACATCTTCCTTCCTGTACAGTTTGGTTTTACCTTTTAGCAGTCAAAATCCCAAGAAAGGCAAGGTGACTTTTGGACTATTTTCTATGCAATAATGATAATACTGCTTTCTATAAGAACTTGTTTGGATCTTTTTTGCTAAATTCACTCTCTTTTAATAAAATGTGTGCATTTGCTAAGTGTCCCCATATAGTAAAATATGTGTGTGATATAAACTAAAAGATAAAGGGGGTTTGAAAATGCTGAATAATACAATACAAGCTCCTCACAGACACATTCTTAGGTATTACCTATGCTTTGCTTCTTGAAGTAAAAATAAAATTGAAAAGGAATTCATGGATGGAACACCACGACCACATCAAATTGTGTTATAATCAGCATTACTAAGGGCATACTAATGTGAATATTTTTCCCTACTAGTAGATAAACACAATTATTTTGAGGGGTTTCAAGAAAGAAACTGTTTTTGTGTGTTAAGAGAGTGAATTGAACCTAAATAATTGTTTCTGTTTTTGTGGCATATTTATCTCCCAATATCAATTTTCTCTTATTTTCTGGGAATAGAACCTTTACTTTTGAGCTGGGTACATGCTTTAGTCACTATTGTGACTCAGATGTGGCCAAATGACTAAGATACAGCTAATAGAATGTTATACAATTGAGTGTAAGCTTCTTTTCTTCTATATTCCTGCTTGATGGAATACAGACATGAAGGCTAGGCTGAATCAGTCTTTTTAAGCAACAAAATATAAGGCATATATTGAAAAGTTTAGAGAAAGACAGAAAGATCTGGAGTGTCCAATGATGATGGAGCCACAATGTCAACCTCAGACTATACCTCTGGATTTTGTTCATGTGAAATTCTCTCTTGCTTGAGTCACTCTTATTTTGGATTTCTCTTATCTATAGCCAAACCTATTCTTAACCATAAGCCATCCCCTCTCTTAAAGAATAAAATCAGGAAAAAGTTCCATGGGACTGAAAAACAAAGAAGGATACTCTCAACAATCCAGAAAATTTGAAAACATTTTGAGAACATTCAAGAAAAACAAAAGCCACTACCTTTTGGTATATTATTTTACAGAAAAAAAAAAGTACATATATCAAAGGGTAACAAATTAAGAAAAAATCCAATCACCATTGATAAATCTACAACAAAATGCAAAGCCCGGCTCTACAACCTGAGACATAATTAGGCTGGTTTCCTTTAAAAGAAAAAAAAAAAAAAAAAAAGAAAGAAGGAAAAGTCCACAGCTCATAGTTACAAGGATAAGTCTTAGAGTGACCAACAGGATTTCTAGAAATTTATTTGCATCAATGCCCCAGCCTCATAAAATCTTCCTCCCTCACACTTACTGAGGGTAGGTATCCAAAGGACTTACCTCCAGCCACTGCTTGCTAAATAGAGAATTTTTATTTTAGACTCATAGTGTGAGGAGGGACTGATTCCAAGACTCAGTTGACTGAACTGCCACATCGAAAAATGATTTTTGAAAAAGGCTAGGCCAGCAGTAAACTCCCTAACAGAGACCAGTCATCATAGTATCACCCTTCTTCTCTTGCAATTACTGCTGTAAACAATTACATACATGTCTAGGGTCCCATAAGACAAGGCCTTAGCAGAGGTTGAGCACATTAAATGAGCCATTAGTGTCTGCATTTTCTGCCAATTAACAGCAATAAGGGAAGTTTGGATTTTTACACACACACGCGTGCACACACACACACACACACACATATCTGCAGTCATGTAACTATTCATTGTCCCACTGATATCCTTGTCCCTTTCTTCTTTTTTGAATAAAATAATCTCCAAGTCTTATCAGTGAATATTATCAGCCATATAAAGTTCACATATCTAGCCTCTCCTGAAGTCAGGTACGGATGAAAAAATGATGTGTTTGACTTTTGGGTCACATCTTTAGTAAGGAAACTCCTTGCCCTCTTTATCATTTCACTTTCTTGGAATCTTGGCCTACAATAAAAATGCTGCTTGCTATACCAGTAAAAAAAAAAAGATGTTGAGGCCATCAACCACTACAGTCATCACTCCTCCATCCACAGTGAACCCTGAGGGAATTCAGGATGCAAATAGGCTACCTTCTATGAGGCCATTAGACATGGCAGCAAACCCCTTACAGCATATTTTGAGGAGACTCAGGATGAGAAAGCACAGGATACTGGCTTCCAATAGCTGACATGCATACCAAACAATTTATTTCAATGAGCCTTGACTTTTGTATCTTCCCATACATAGAAAGGGTTTTCCTGCTGGCTAAGTGGTAAAGAATCATCCTGCCAATGCAGGAGACACATGTTCAATCCCTGGGTCAGGAAGATCCCTGGAAAAGGAAACGGTAACTCACTGCAGTATTCTTGCCTGGGAAACCCATGGACAGAGGAGCCTGGCAGGCTACAGTCCTGAGGTTGCAAAAGAGTCGGACACAACTGAGAGACTAAACAACAACAATACACAGAAAAATGCTAAATTCATTAACTTGAGATGTATAGTTTTCCTTGATTAATAGTAACCTTGATCTTCTGACTACCTGCCTTTTGTTGCAAAAACTTAGCTCTTCTCTTACTACTTCAGGGTACTCTCTCAGAGTTATCTGAGATGCTGTGTCCTGGGCTTAAGTCCTCAGTTTTGCCCACTGAATAAAAAAAAATTCTCAACTTTTAGGTTGTGCAATTGTTTTTTTTCAATCAATATAGACAGTGGCAGCCATTGGAGAAGCTTCTTAGGACCCAGAGATGGAAGTTACATGTTGAAGTGTAGCAGAACCACCATTCCTAGTTTACCTCTCAATTGCATAAGAGAAACAAATTTGAATTGAATTGTTATAGAAAAATAAAATTCTAACTTACATAAAACTCTAAATTCTGGAGTCTTATTATTGTAGCAGCTTAGCCCGTAATATATTCCATGAAATATCAAGGGTTAGTTGTTGCTGTTTTCTGTCCAGTTGCTCAGTCATGTCTGACTTTCTGTGACCCTATGGACTGCAGCACAACAGTCTTCCCTGTCCTTCACTATCTCTTGGAGGTTGCTCAAACTCATGTCCATTGAGTCCAGTGATACCATCTAACCATCTCATCCTCTGTCATCTCCTTCTGCTGCCTTCAATCTTTCCCAGCATCAGAGTCGTTTCCAAGGAGTCAACACTTCACATCAGGTGGCCAAAGTATTGGATCTTCAGCTTAAGCATCAGTCCTTCTAATGAATATTCAGGGTTGATTTCTTTTAGGATTGACTGGTTTAGTCTCCTTGCTGTCCAAGGGACTCTCAAGAGTCTTCTCCAGTACCACAGTTTGAATACATCAATTCTTTGGCACTCAGCCTTTTTTATCGTCCAGCTCTCACATCCATACATGACTACTGGAAAATCCATAGCTTTGACTATATGGACCTTTGTTAGCAAAGTAATGTCTCTGCTTTTTAACATGCTGTCTAGGTTTGCCATGGCTCTTCTTCCAAGGAGTAAGTGTCTTTTAATTTCATGACTGTAGTCACCATCCAGAGTGATTTTGGAGCCCAGGAAAATAAAATCTGTCACTGTTTCCATTGCCCTGGTATAGATAACAGAGAAAATAGAATGGTGACACAGGCATCACTGATGACACTAACAGATCACTACTGTTCTATCTTCCTATAAGAATATCTACAGGGACTTTCCTGAGAGTCCAGTGGTTAAGACTCCATGCTCCCTTTGTGACCGGCATTGGTTGAGTCCCTGGTCAGAACTAACACCCAGCATGCTGTGAAGTGTGGCCAACAAAACAAAAAAGGGAAAAACAAGGAAAAATTTGAAATTCATTTAAAGTTGGAAAGAAAAATTACCATTAAATAAAAAAAAGAATATTTATTAATTTGAAGTTTATATGATTTGTCTGTACAATCTGGCAACATTGCCTTCCCACACTCCTCCTCCATCCCACGACACTGATGACTGGGGATTTAAATAGACACACTGACCTTATTTGCATGGGAAATGAAAATGACGAGGCTACATTTGATGCAAAAAGATGTCTTAGAGGAAATTTAGGTTTCAGATAAACAAAGAAAATGATTTGGATATTGGAAACTCTGCAGATAACAGAGAAGCAGCTTCAGAGACCACAATGGATGTACATGCTAGAGGAAGTGTTCTGAGTAGGGATTTGGTCTTTCCAAAAAAGGGAGAAGATACAAACAATAAATAACAGGTGTGAGAAAAAAAAATGTAACTACAGATATAGAAATACAAAATTATGAGAGAAAAAATGCATTTCTTTATACTAATAAATTTCAACTTCTTGATGCAAAAGAGAACTCTCCATGAAAATATAAATAATTTAAAAATGAAAATCAGTGTAAATAGAAAACATTGAAAAATGTAATTTAAAATATATGGTTCTAGAGGCAAGTCCTAACAAACCTTGAACAAACATAATTTCTGTGTCACTTGCATTGTTGTGGAAAATAGGAAAAATCTCCAGAAAATTCTCAATTAATAGTTCTAGAATCATAAAACTACCAGGTGATCCTTAACTGTTCATACTTAAAAGTGATGCATTAGTTCCATGTTAACACAGGATAATTGTGTCCACTTAAATGCAAATCTAAGTATCATCATCTCCCCTCAGTCAGTTCAGTTCAGTTCACTCGCTCAGTCGTGTCCGACACTTTGCGACCCCATGAATCACAGCACACCAGGCCTCCCTGTCCATCACCAACTCCTGGAGTTTACTCAAACTCATGCCCATCGAGTCAGTGATGCCATCTAGCCAACTCATCCTCTGCCGTCCCCTTCTCCTCCTGCCCCCAATCCATCCCAAGACCAGGGTCTTTTCCAATGAGTCAACACTTTGCATGAGGTGGCCAAAGTATTGGAGTTTCAGCTTCAGCATCAGTCCTTCCAATGAACACCCAGGACTGATCACATTTAGGATGAACTGGTTGGATCTGCTTGCAGACCAAGGGACTCTCAAGAGTCTTCTCCAACACCATAGTTCAAAAGCATCAATTTGTCAGTGCTCAGCTTTCTTCACAGTCCAACTCTCACATCCATACATGACCACTGGAAAAACCATAGCCTTGACCAGATGGAACTTTGTTAGCAAAGTAATGTCTCTGCTTTTTAATATGCTATCTAGGTTGGTCATAACTTTCCTTCCAAGGAGTAAGTGTCTTTTAATTTCAAGGCTGCAATCACCATCTGCAGTGATTTTGGAGCCCAGAAAAATAAAGTCTGACACTGGTTCCACTGTCTCCCCATCTATTTCCCATGAAGTAATGGGACCAGATGCCATGATCTTAGTTTTCTGAATATTGAACTTTAAGCCAACTTTTTCACTCTCCTCTTTCACTTTCATCAAGAGGCTTTTTAGTTCCCCATCACTTTCTGCCATAAGGGTGGTGTCATCTGCATATCTGAGGTTATTGATATTTTGCCCGAGAAATCTTGATTCCAGCTTGTGCTTCTTCCAGCCCAGCATTTCTCATGATGTCCCCTGCATATAAATTGAATAAGCAGGGTGACAATATACAGCCTTGACGTACTCCTTTTCGTATTTGGAACCAGTCTGTTGTTCCATGTCCAGTTCTAACTGTTGCATCCTGACCTGCATACAGGTTTCTCAAGAGGCAGGTCAGGTGGTCTGGTATTCCCATCTCTTTCAGAATTTTCCACAGTTTATTGTGATCCACACAGTCGAAGACTTTGGCATAGTCAATAAAGCAGAAATAGATGTTTTTCTGGAACTTTCTTTCTTTTTTTATGATCCAGCAGATGTTGGCAATTTGATCTCTGGTTCCTCTGACCTTTCTAAAACCAGCTTGAACATCTGGAAATTCACGGTTCACATATTGCTGAAGCCTGACTTGAAGAATTTTGAGCATTACTTTACCAGTATGTGAGATGAGTGCAATTGTGCGTTAGTTTCAGCATTCTATGGGATTGCCTTTCTTAGGGATTGGAAGGAAAACTGACCTTTTTGAGTCCTGTGGCCACTGCTGGGTTTTCCAAATTTGTTTGCATATTGAATGTAACACTTTCACAGCATCATCTTTCAGGATTTGAATTGGCTCAACTGAAATTCCATCACCTCCACTAGCTTTGTTCGTAATGATAATTTCTAAGGCCCACCTGACTTCACATTCCAGGATGTCGGGCTCTACGTGAGTGATCACACCATTCTGATTATCTGGGTCATGAAGATACTTTTTGTACAGTTCTTCTGTGTATTCTTGCCACCTCTTCTTAATATCTTCCACTTCTGTTAGGTACATACCATTTCTGTTGTTTATCGAACCCAACTTTGCATGAAATATTCCTTTGGTATCTCTAATTTTCTTGAAGAGATCTCTATTCTTCCCCATTCTGTTGTTTTCCTCTATATCTCTGCATTGATTGCTGAGGAAGGCTTTGTTATCTCTCTTGGCTATTATTTGGAAATCTGCATTCAAATGGGAATATCTTTCCTTTTCTCCTTTGCTTTTCACTACTCTTCTTATCACAGCTATTTGTAAGGCCTTTTCAGACAACCATTTTGCCTTTTTGCATTCCTTTTCCATGGGGATGGTCTTGATCCCTCTCTCCTGTACAATGTCACAAACCTCTGTCCATAGTTCATCAGGCTTTCTGTCTATTAGATCTAGTCCCTTAAATCTAGTTCTCACTTCCACTGTATAGTCATAAGGTATTTGATTTAGGTCATACCTGAACGGTCTAGTGGTTTTCCCTACTTTCTTCAGTTTAAGTCTGAATTTGGCAATAAGGAGTTCATGACCTGAGCCACAGTCAGCTCCCGGTCTTGTTTTTGCTGACTGTATAGAGCTTCTCCATCTTTCGGTGCAAAGAATATTATCAATCTAATTTCAGTATTGACCATCTGGTGATGTCCATGTGTAGAGTCTTCTCTTGTGTTGTTGGAAGAGGGTGTTTGCTATGACCAGTGTGTTCTCTTGGCAAAACTCTAGTAGCCTTTGCCCTGCTTCATTCCATACTCCAAGGCCAAATTTGCCTGCAGGTGTTTCTTGACTTCATACTTTTGCATTTTGGTCCCCTATAATGAGAAGGTCATCTTCTTTTGGGTATTAGTTCTAAAATGTCTTGTAGGTCTTCATAGAACCATTCAACTTCAGCTTCTTCAGTGATATTGGTTGGGGCATAGGCTTGGGTTACCATGATGTTGAATGGTTTGCCTTGGAAACAAACAGAGATCATTCTGTTGTTTTTGAGATTGCATCCAAGTACTGCATTTCGGACTCTTTTGTTGACCATGATGGCTACTCCATTTCTTCTAAGGGATTCCTGCCCACAGTAGCAGATATAATGGTCATCTGAGTTAAATTCATGCATTCCTGTCCATTTTAGTTTGCTGATTCCTAGAATGTTGACATTTATTCTTGCCATCTCCTGTTTGACCACTCTCAATTTGCCTTGATTCATGGACCTAACCTTCCAGATTGCTATGCAATATTGCTCTTTACAGCATAGGGCCTTGCTTCTATCACCAGCCACATCCACAACTGGGTATTGTTTTTGCTTTGGTTCTATCCCTTCATTCTTTCTGGAGTTATTTCTCCACTGATCTCCAGTAGCATATTGGGCACCTACCGACCTGGGGAGTTCCTCTTTCAGTGTCCTTTCAATTTTCCTTTTCCTACTGTTCAGGGGGTTCTCAACAAAGAATTCTGAAGTGGCTTGCCATGTAGAAGCGCGCCTGTTGGAAGGGACTGTGCAGAAGCGTGGCCGTGAGGAGCTACCCCTTGCCCACGGTCAGGGGTAGCAACCGAGAGTGCTAGGCTGCGACAGCACAGGAGTGCCCCAGAGGAGCTTCCCCACGTCCGAGGTCAGGGGCTGTGCCCGAGAAGAGCAACCCCACGTCCAAGGAGTAGCTGCTGTGCGGTCGCAGGAGGGCCGAGAGGAGCTACTCCTTGTTCAAGGTCAGAAGGGAAGCCGTGAGAAGATACCCCTCGTCCAAGGTAAGAGAAACCCAAGTAAGACGGTAGGTGTTGCAAGAGGGCATCAGAGGGCAGACACACTAAAACAATAATCACAGAAACTAGCCAATCTGATCACAGGACCACAGTCTTGTCTAACTCAGTGAAACTAAGCCATGCCGTGTGGGGCCACCCAAGATGGTCAGATCATGGTGGAGAAGTCTGACAGAATGTGGTCCACTGGAGAAGGGAATGGCAAACCACTTCAGAATCATCTCCCCTATCCAACCACAAATGATGGTGCCGTTGTTCTTTAGTTGCTGTTGCTGTTTAGTTGCTTGTTGTGTCTGACTCTTTTGTGACTTTATGGGCTGTAGCCCACCGGGCTCCTCTGTCCATGGGACTTCCCAGGCAAGAATAATGGAGTGGGTTGCCATTTCCTTCTCCAGGGGATCTTCCTGATCCAGGGATCAAACAGAGGTTGCTTGCATTCGCAGGTGGATTCTTTACCACTGAGCTACCAGGGAATCCTCAACAGATCAAAGCATACAGCAAATAAATCCACCCAAATTAACACTCACAGTTTAACTAGGAAACAGAACGCCATCAATTTTAAATCATGTTAAAAGAGAATCATATATTATATATCAAGAGTCCACATTGGAGCACAGTCTGGTGGAGTTCAAGTAGGAAACAGAAATGAGTAGGGAACCTAGGACTGGTGACATGATGATGCCATCACCCCTAAAAGAAAAACAGATCTAACATAAAAAAAAAAAAGAAATGTTGAGAACAGGTATGAGACCTGGAAATTGAGGGTCCTTGAAAATGAGTGCGGCTAGAGGATGCAGACACTGCTTCAGGGGGATAATGTGTCAATTTGAAATGGGACAATACCTTTTCAAGACTTCATGTCATGAGAAAAAAAGTAGAACAAAAGGGTGAAAGTTAAAGGTTCTGAAGAAAAAGGAAATAATCATAAATAAAACATAATTATTTTGTCCTAACTCTTACTCTGCAAAAGGCTGACATTTATGACAGAAACTCCACTGTACCAATGGAAGAAAATGTTCTTAAGCCCAGTAGTCCACCAAAATGTCTTCTCTATACCTATATTGAATCATCTGTTATTGTCGGATCAAGAAAACTTTAAGCATTTCAAAACAAAGCTAACTAACTAACATCTATAGACACCATCTCTAGACAGCTACTATAAATAGAGAGCAGGAAATGTGAAGCAAGATATTTCAGCTGATCAGAATACTCCCCATATAACCAGAGTATGGAAAAATCATAACACAACATTCCAACCATAATTAAATATCATATAACGTTGATACAAAGGATATTATTAGATTTAACGTAGATATAAAGATAAAAATTAACTCTGTACACCAGAAATTTATGAATTCAAAAGATAAATGGAGGAAAATGGAAAGATATAAAGTTAGAGTTGACTGAACCCAGAGAGATATTAAAGAAAAAGATTATCTCAGAAATGAATGTGACCCTACTTGGGGATAGGGTCATTGCAAAAGTAATCAAGTGAAAGTGAAAGTGAACTTGCTTAGTAGTGTCCCACTTTTTGTGACCCCATGGACTGTAGCCTACTAGGCTCCTCTGCCCATGGACTTTCCCAGGCAAGAGTACTGGAGTGGATTGTCATTTCCTTCTCCAGGGGATCTTCCCAACCCAGGGATCAACCCAGGTCTCCCGTATTGCAGGCAGACGCTTTACTGTCTAAGCCACTGTGGCACTAATTATCAAAGTTCAAATGAGGTCATATTATATCGGGATGAACCATAATTCAATTTGACTGGTGTCCTGATTAGAAAAGAACAGACATAGACTCATAGACGGGAAAATACCACATGAAGATGGAAGCAGACATTGAAGAAATGTATGGATAAACCAAGGCAAGTGAAGAACTGCCAGCAACAGCAGAAGCTAGGAGAGAAGCAAGGAATAGATTCTCTTGCAAAACCTTCGAACAGAATCAACCTTACTGCCACCTTCATTTTAGACTTTTAGCCTCCAAAACCATGAGAAAACAAATTTCTTTTGTCTGAAATCAATCAGTTTGCAGTAATTTTTCTTTTTATGGAGGCCCTAGGAAATCAATACCATATTTATCAAAAACAGATATAACTGAGAAACTTTTAGCAGAGAGACTGATAGGTTAAGGTTATAGATATGAAAATGCAGATAAGTATATAAGAACAATATATGTGCATGTTGTACATTATGACAAGACAAAAATAATGCACTGAAACAATGAAAGGATAAGCAACAGAATGGGAAATCAAAAGTTTACTGGTTTTCTGCTATGTAGTCGATAGATGTCAAATGATATAATTTAAAGCTGACAAGCCAAGGAGTCAAGAAGCATTATAAAAATTATTTTTACAGATGCAAGCTGTTACATATAGAATGGATAAACAACAAGGTCCTACTGTATAACACAGGGAATTTTATTCAATATCCTGAGATAAACCATAATGGGAAAGAATATAAAAAATACTGTTATATATGTGTGTGTGTATATATATATATATATATATGTATATGCCTGAATATATACATATTTGAGCATGTATAAATTTGAATCACTTTTCTGTATGGCAGAAATTGATATAAAATTGTAAATCAACTATATTTCAATAAAATAAATTTAAAATTTTATTTTTATACAAGTTACCTCTAGAAAAAGCATTCATTTTTTAAATATAAAAAATTAGAAAAAGAAAATGAACAAGTATAAATAAAAGAAAAACATAGTAATAGATAATATACATACAACAAAATAACATGACAGTTGAAATCAAATATATCAGTCAAATCAGTATATGTAAATTGGCTTGACTCACTTATTAAAAGCATTTTTAGACTGATTCACAAATAAATAAATGCAACTCTGTTTAAGAAACTGACTTAGCAAAGTAATTCATAAAAGCTAAGAACAAAGGGATGGCAAAGGTATCCTAGGTAATGAGAATGTAGTGGTTATGGTCCTGATAGCAGAGCAAGTATAATTCAGGCCCGAATTCGTTAAACACAGCAAGTATCTCCACAGAGCAGAAACTATAGACAATGCCAGGAGACAAGGGGCCACGCTCACAACAGAAACCCTTAAAAGACCTACATCAAGTCAGTAAGTTCTGAGACAATGCTGCATGTAAAGCAATTTCAGATTCTCAGTCACTTTTACATTTTTTTTTCCCTTGCCTACAGGTTTTAGGTTGTAGATTGGAGGTGATCTAGGCAGGGTCAGGTACATAACTTGTACAGTGAAGTGCAAAATGAAAAGAAGAAACCCCTTATTCGATATCCAGGGTGAAAATTTGCCATTGAAGGTACTACAATACAGTTTCATTTAAAAAAAATCAATTTTCTTTAAAGATATTCTACTACTTATAAACACAATAGAATTAAAAGTGATACATGACTAACAAGATAATGCCACAATTGCAAAAAGGTAACATGCTGGTATCGTAATTGTATGTGCTTGTCCTGTCTCACTCTTTGCAACTCTATGGACTATAACCTGCCAGGCTCCTCTGTTCATAGGATTCTCCAGGCAAGAATACTGGAGTAGGTTGCCATTTCCTTCTCCAGGGGATCTTCCCAACTCAGCAATGGAATCCATGTCTCCTGTGTTGCAGGCGGATTCTTTATCATCTGAGCCCCCAGAGAAACTCCATCATAATTGTATGTAATAAAATAAATAGTAGGGTTTTAGTAGTTTTATATCTATATCTTTATTATTATTTAATATATGGATTATTTTATATATCTATATCTTTATTATTATTTTTGTCTCACCATTCTGCCAATTTATTTATTATATCATCAAAATGCACCTTTAGAAAATTTATTTCAAATGATACAACTGGCAGTAATGTCAGGTGCTCTTGGCAAATGAAATACTGAAAATAAATTCTGATTTATTTATTTTTTTTATTTTGAGAAGGACCTTTCTGCTGATATAACTGTTACCGGTGCTGTAAAGTGTATTTTATAGGCTGCAAAAACATCTGGATAGATTCCTTTTTTCCTGAGTTTTATTGAGAAACAATTGACATATATCACTGTATAAGTTATAATAGCATCATGGTTTGATTTACATATATTGTGAAATGATTACCACAATTGGTTTACTTACAATCCATCATCTCATAGAGATACAATAAAAAGACAAGAAAAAAAATTTTCTCTTTGTGATGAGAACTCTTAGGATATACTTTCTTAATATTCCTATTTATCATACAAAAGTGTTAACCATAGTCCTGTTGCACATTATAGCGCTGAAATTGAAAGTGTTAGTCACTCAGTCGTGTCTGACTCTATGCAACTCCATGGACTGTAGGCCCTTCAGTCTCCTCTGTCCATAGACTTCTCCAGGCAAGAATACTGGAGTGGGTTGCCATTGTATACATAGCACGACTGCTTTATCCATTTATCCGTTGATGGGTATTTAGGTTGTTTCCATGTCTTGGCTATTGTAAATAATGTTGCTGTGAACATGGGGACACAAAAATCTTTTTGAGTTAGTTTTCATTTCCTTTGGCTCTATTTCCAGAAGTGGAATTGCTGGATCATATGGTAGTTCTATATTTAATTTTTCTGAGGTATCTCCATACTGTTTTTACAGTTTTATAACAATTTACAATTCCATCAACAGTCCACAAGTGTTCCCTTTTTTCACGTTGATGCCAGCATTTGTTATTTCATTTTTTTGGAGATGGTCTTTCTAACAGGCATGAGGTAACATCTCATGGTGGTTTTGATTTACATTTCCCTAATGACTAGTGATGTTGAGAATATTTTCATGTACCTGTTGGCCACTCATATATCCTCTTTGGAAAATATGTCTATTCTGGTCATTGGCCCATTTTTAGTTGGATTATTTGGGATTTTTGCTATTGAGTTATATGAGTTCTTTTTATATTTTTGGTATTTATCCTCTATCAGATATATTGTTTGAAAATATTTCTCATTCCACAGTTTGTCTTTTCAATTTGTTGATTTTTTATTTTGCTGTGCTGATTATTTGTTGTAGTCTTGCTTGTTTATTTTGTATTTTGTTGCTTGTACTTTAAATATGATTTCTAAAAAATCATTATCAAGACCTATGTCAAGGATCTTTCTTCCCATGTTTTCTTCTTGGAGTTAATTGTTACAGGTCTTATATTTGTCAGTAATCCATTTCAAGTAAATTTGTGTGGATGCAATAAAATAGGGGTCAAGTTTCATTCCTCTACACATGAATGTAGGACAGATTTCTGATCAATTATTTCAAAAAAGGAACTTTATTGTATCTAGAGTTTATGATTTTTGCAGAATTACTTTTCTAAAAGGATTTAACCCTATATACAAACCCGTTTCATGTACAGTAAGTCTAAAGTCAATTTTACATGTAAATTCATATTATGGAATTTTATGATTTCTTCTGACATTCCCTGTAGCTTCTTGAGTTCACACAAAAAACCAAAAGTGGCTTCATGGTTTGTATATTATTCAAACCATCTGTTTATACAGTCTATTAGGTTGGTGCAAACGTAATTGCAGTTTCAGAACCATGGATTTTAAATCATTTTCAGTTCAGTTCAGTTGCTCAGTCGTCTGTGACTCTTTGCGACCCCATGGACTGCAGTATGCCAATCTTCCCTGTCCATCATCAACTCCCGGATCCTACTCAAAATTATGTCCATCATATTGGTGATGCCATCCAAACATCTCAACCTCTATTGTGTCCTTCTCCTTCAATCTTTCCCAGCATCAGGGTCTTTTCCAATGAGTTGATTCTTTACATCAGGTGGCCAAAATATTGGGGTTTCAGCTTCAGCATCAGTCCTTTCAATGAATCTTCAGGACTTATTTCCTTTAGGATTGACAGGTTGGATCTTCTTGCACTCCAAGGAACTCTCAAGAGTCTTCTCCAACACCACATTTAAAAAGCATCAATTCTTCGGCACCCAGCTGTCTTTATAGTCCAATTCTCACATCCATACTTTGCTATCATTAAAAAAAAAAAAAAAAAACTATAGCTATGGAAAAACCATAGCTTTGACTAGATGGACCTTTGTTGGTAAAGAAAGTGTCTCTAATTTTTAATGTGCTGTCTAGATTGGTCATAGCTTTTCTTCCAAGGAGTAAGCGTCTTTTAATTTCATGGCTGCAGTCACCATCTGTGGTGATTTTGGAGCGCCCAAAAATAAAGTCTCTCACTGTTTTCATCGTTTCCCCGTCTATTTGCCATGAAGTGATGGGACTGGATGCCATGATCTTAGTTTTCTGAATGTTGAGTTTTAAGTCAACTTTTTCACCTTCCTCTTTCACTTTCAAGAGGCTCTTTCGTTCTTTGGTTTCTGCCATAAGGGTGGTGAGCCCATGGACTATACAGTCCGTGGAGTTCTCCAAGCCAGAATACTGGAGTAGGAAGCTGTTCCCTTCTCCAGGAGATTGAACCCGGTTCTCCCACATTGCAGGCAGATTCTTTTTTCTTTTTTTTTTTTTCATCTACTTCCACTAGTTGGAGACCAATCACTCCACCACATTGCAGTGGTTCCAGTCATACACTGACATGAATCAGCCATGGATTTACAAGTATTTCCCATCCCAACCCCCCCTCCCACCTCCCTCTCCACCCAATTCCCCTTTACCAGCTGAGCCTCCATGGAAGCCCTTAAATCATTTTAACTAGGCTCAAACATGTCTTTATTAACCAAAATAGGAATCATTACAATCAGCACATGTTTTTCCAACAAGAAATAAGTTTGTTTATTCTTGTAGCATAAAAACCCATGCTTTATGATTCAGTGAGCTCTTGAAAAGCATTTTCTGCCTCCTGCTGATTGTAGATGTGTTTTCCCTGCAAAAAGTTGTTAAGATGATTGAATGAATGGTAGTCTGTTAGCAAAAGGTCAGGTGAATATGGCAGATGAGGCAAAACTTCATAGCCCAATTTGTTCAATTTGTGAAGCATTGGTTGTCCAAAGTGTGGCTGGGCATTGTCATGGAGAAGAACTGAGCCCTTTCTGTTGACCAATGCTGGTTGCAAGCCTTGCAGTTTTCAATGCATCTTATCGATCTGTATACTTCTCAGATATAATGGTTTCACCAAGATTCAGAAAGCTGTAGTGGATCAGATGAGCAGCAGATCACCAAACAGTGGCCATGACCTCTTTTTGGTGCAAGTTTAGCTTTAGGAAGTGCTTTGGAGCTTCTCGGTCCAACCTCTGAGCTGGTTGTCATATAAAATCTACTTTCATCACATGTCCAGTCCAATCAATAAACGGTTTGTTCTTGATGTGTAGAATAAAAGAAGACATTTCAAAAAAAAATTTTTTTTGGTTTGTGGTCAGCTCATGGGCACCCACTTATCAAGGTTTTTCACCTCTCCAACTTGCTTCAAAGCTGAATAACTGTAGAATGGTCGACATGGAGTTCTTGGGAAACTTCTTATGTAGTTGTAACAGGATCAGCTGATGATCCTATCAGTTGATCGCTGTCAATTTCCTATGGTCAGCCACTGTGCTCCTTATCTTCAAAGCTCTTGTCTCCTTTGCAAAACTTCTTGAACTACCACTTCACTGTATGTTCATTAGTAGTTCCAGGGATAAATGCATTGTTGATGTTGCAAGTTGTCTCCACAGCTTTACAACACATTTTGAGCTCAAATAAGAAAATCACTCAAATTTGCTTTTTGTCTAATATCATTTCCATAGTGTCAAATACATATAAAATTCACAGCAATAAGTCATTAACCAGAAAAACATAAAGAAGAAATGTGCATTAGAATGATGTATAACAGCCACATTTATTTGAGAATGCACCCCCATATCAAATGGCAAAGTTCAATAATGCAAAACCGAGTTACTTTTGCACTAACCTAATAAAGCAACCCCACCTCCAAGGAACAGCGGCTGCGCAGGTGTGGAGGGCCTAGAGGACCTACTCCATGTTCAAGGTCAGGACGGGCAACTGTGAGAAAATACCCCTCGTCCAAGGTAAGAAGCAGCGGCTACACTTTGCTGGAGCAGCCGGAAAGAGATACCCCATGTCCAAGATAAGAGAAGCCCAAGAGGGATGGTAGGTGTTGTGAGAGGGCATCAGAGGGCAGACACACTAAAACCATAGTCACAGAAAACTAGTCAATCTGATCACACAGACCACAGTCTTGTCTAACTCAAAGAAATTAAGCCATGCCATGTGGGGCCACCCAAGATGGTCGGGTCATAGTGGAGAGGTTTGACAGAATGTGGTCCACTGGAGAAGGGAATGGCAAACCACTTCAGTATTCTTGCCTTGAGAAGCTGATGAACAGTATGAAAAGGCACAATGATAAGATATTAAAAGAGGCACTCCCCAGGTCAGTAGGTGGCCAATATGCTACTGGAGATCAGTGGAGAAATAACTCCAGAAAGAATAAAGGGATAGAACCAAAGCAAAAACAATACCCAGTTGTGGATGTGACTGGTGATAGAAGCAAGGTCTGATGCTGTAAAGAGCAAGAATGTTAGGTCCATGAATGAAGGCAAATTGGAAGTGGTCAAACAGGAGATGGCAAGAGTGAACGTCGACATTCTAGGAATTAGCGGACTAAAATGGACTTGAATGGATAATTTAATTCAGATGACCATTATATCTACTACTGTGGGCAGGAATCCCTTAGAAGAAATAGAGTAGCCATCATGGTCAACAAAAAAGTCTGAAATGCAGTACTTGGATGCAATCTCAAAAACAACAGAATGATCTCTGTTTGTTTCCAAGGCAAACCATTCAATATCACGGTAACCCAAGCCTTTGTCCCAACCAGTATCACTGAAGAAGCTGAAGTTAAACAGTTCTATGAAGACCTACAAGACATTTTAGAACTAATACCCAAAAGAAGATGACCTTCTCATTATAGGGGACCAAAATGCAAAAGTATGAAGTCAAGAAACACCTGCAGGCAAATTTGGCCTTGGAGTATGGAATGAAGCAGGGCAAAGGCTAATAGAGTTTTGCCAAGAGAACACACTGGTCATAGCAAACACCCTCTTCCAACAACACAAGAGAAGACTCTACACATGGACATCACCAGATGGTCAACACCGAAATCGGATTGATAATATTCTTTGCACTGAAAGATGGAGAAGCTCTATACAGTCAGCAAAAACAAGACCGGGAGCTGACTGTGGCTCAGGTCATGAACTCCTTATTGCCAAATTCAGACTTAAACTGAAGAAAGTAGGGAAAACCACTAGACCATTCAGGTATGACCTAAATCAAAACCCTTATGACTATACAGTGGAAGTGAGAACTAGACTTAAGGGACTAGATCTGATAGACAGAGTGCCTGATAAACTATGGACGGAGGTTCATGACATTGCACAGGAGATAGGGATCAAGACCATCCCCATGGAAAAGGAATGCAAAAAGGCAAAATGGTTGTCTTAGGAGGACTTACAAATAGCTGTGATAAGAAGAGTAGTGAAAAGCAAAGGAGAAAAGGAAAGATATTCCCATTTGAATTCAGAATTTCAAAAAATAGCCAAGAGAGATAAGAAAGCCTTCCTCAGTGATCAGTGCAAAGAAATAGAGGAAAACAACAGAATGGGGAAGAATAGAGTTTTCTTCAAGAAAATTAGAGATACCAAGGGAATATTTCATGCAAATATGCGTTTGATAAATGACAGAAATGGTATGTACCTAACAGAAGTGGAAGATATTAAGAAGAAGTGGCAAGAATACACAGAAGAACTGTACAAAAAAGGTCTTCACGCCCCCAGATAATCAGAATGGTGTGATCACTCATCTAGAGCCCGACATCCTGGAATGTGAAGTCAGGTGGGCCTTAAAAATCATCACTATGAACGAAGCTAGTGGAGGTGATGGAATTCCATTTGAGGTATTTCAAATCCTGAAAGATGATGCTGTGAAAGTGCTACACTCAATATGCAAACAAATTTGGAAAACACAGCAGTGGGCACATGACTGGAAAAGGTCAGTTTTCCTTCCAATCCCTAAGAAAGGCAATCCCAAAGAATGCTCAAACTTGCACTCATCTGTGACTACGCCAAAGCCTTCGATTGTGTGGATCACAATATACTGTGGAAAATTCTGAAAGAGATGGGTATACCAGACCACCTGACCTGCCTCTTGAGAAACCTGTATGTAGGTCAGGAAGCAACAGTAGAACTGGACAAGGAAAACGACTGGTTCCAAATAGGAAAAGGAGTACGTCAAGGCTGTATATTGTCACCCTGCTTATTTAACTTATATGCAGAGGACATCATGAGAAACGCTGGACTGGAATAAGTACAAGCTGAAATCAAGATTGCTGGGAGAAATATCAATAACCTCAGATATGCAGATGACACCATCCTTACGGCAGAAAATGAAGAGGAACTAAAAAGCCTCTTGATAAGAGTGAAAGAGGAGAGTGAAAAAGTTTGCTTAAACCTTAACATTCAGAAAATTAAGATCACGGCATCTGGTCCCATCACTTCATGGGAAATAGATGGGGAGACAGTGGAACCAGTGTCAGACTTTATTTTTCTGGGCTCCAAAATCACTGCAGATGGTGATTATAGCCATGAAATTAAAAGACACTTACTCCTTGGAAGGAAAGTTATGACCAACCTAGACAGCATATTAAAAAGCAGAGACGTTACTTTGCCAAAACGGTCCGTCTGGTCAAGGCTATGGTTTTTCCAGTGGTCATGTTTGGATGTTAGAGTTGGACTGTGGTGAAAGCTGAGGGCTGAAATATTGATGCTTTTGAACTGTGGTGCTGGAGAAGACTCTTGAGAGTCCCTTGGACTGCAAGGAGATCCAACCAGTCCATCCTAAACGAGATCAGTCTTGGGTGTTTATTGGAAGGACTGATGTTAAAGCTGGAACTCCAGTACCTTAGCCACCTGATGGGAAGAGTTGACTCGTTGGAAAAGACCCTGATGCTGGGAGGGATTGGGGGAAGGAGGAGAAGGGGACGACAGAGGATGCGATGGCTGGATGGTATTACCGACTCAATGGACATGAGTTTGAGTAAACTCCGGGAGTTGGTAATGGACAGAGACGCCTGGCGTGCTGCAATTCATGGGCTCGCAGAGTCGAACACGGCTGAGCGACTGAACTGAACTGAATATCACAGTATTTAATTACAAAGAAAGCATGATTTTAAAATTGTCTTCCTCATTATTAATTGGTTTATTATAAGTTTCATTTAAAATCATGTACTTTCCATATAATGCAACAATCTTTTCAATTTAATTTCAATTTCTAAGCCTGTGGATATATGCTTTGCAATTTTGCAATAGATTTGAAAACCAGGGATTATACAATCATTGATGAATTCCAGTAACTCTCATATGTTTTATTGTAACATCCATGTATATACTTGTAGTTTGCAATAATTTACTGAAAAAATTTATTGTCCCCAAACTGGCAGTTTCTGTTCCTTCACTCATACTGGAGATTTAATATTTGGCAGATAACACAGAAGCCAGCTCCTTGGTGGATCAGCAGGACAACTTTCCAGCACAGGTCAGTGCTGTTCCCTTGCAAAATTTCACCTCTGTCCCATCGCTATGGTTGTGGCTGATGCTGTTTCTGCTGATATGGTAGCCGTTGCCACCACTAATTTGGGTCCAGATCATAGCCCACCTGCTCCCACAGACTGCTGCAGTTGTGCCTGCACCAAAGCCAAGGCAACTTCTGGGTATGCACACTGCCTGTCATGCCTATGGTCCTGAGCCCTGGCATATGCACACTGCTCCCCAGAGTATTTCCTATGATCATATGCATGCTTCACTATCTCATCAGATTCATTTTCAATGTATACATTTGAAGATAAGATCATTAACATTTTCAAAACAGCAACTGTAGAACATTGAAGGGTAATCTCTCCACTAAGTCTGACTTGGCTATAGGCTACAGGTTGAATTCAGAATTGCTCCATTTTTCTTCACTTTGGAGTTTAGGCTAAAGTGACAATAACTACCTGGAGTATATGCTTGCCATAGCAGATCACAGAAATGCAAAATATCAAGCCAAAATATGAACGCATGTCACATTCATAAACATTTCACTGGCCAAAACAAGTCACATAGCCAAGATGGATTATCAGTGAGATGAGAAAACATACTCCATTCACAGTGGGAGGCACTATAAATAAGGCATAGTTACAAGGAAAAACAGTGTAGATGCTTATGTTTAAATCCCATTACAGATAGTGAGAAATTGTGATCAATAATCCAAGGTGATCGTGTCCCCATTCTTCAATGAAGAAGGTTTAAGCAAACAATAAAATAAAAGGATTATAGAAGATCCAAATGACATAATAATGAAAATATTATAGCTATATGTCAAACATTTATGTTCTAGTAATAGACAGTATACCTTCTTCTCAAGCACACATAGAACATTCATAAAAACTTACCACATTAGTTCATAAAGAAAACCCTCAATAGTATAAAATATATTCTGCAATCAAAATGCAATAAAATTAGAAATTAGCAAAAATTCAAACAAAGAAACACCAACTTTGTATTGCTTTTGAACTGGAAATTTATAGTCTCTGTTTAAGAATTCTTGGGTGAAGGGAAAAATGCAAGCTTTTTTAAAATAGCCACAACAACAAAAATTAAAAAAAAAAAAAAAAAACTATTGACAATAAATACTATAAGATATCAGAATCTGTGGGCTAAAATTAAAACATAACAAGAGAAAAGCCCTAAATGCATATGTAAATAAAAATGAAAGCATTAAAATCTATGAATTTTAGTCATTAACTCAAAAAGCTATAGCAAAAGACAAAGATAAGCCAAAAGGAAGTGATAGTAAGGAAACAATAAAAATAAAATAAACAATAAAAAGCCAAAGTTAATGAAGTAGAACACAGTAAAACAGTCAAATTAATACAGAAATTAAACTGCAATTTTGTTAAAAAATAAATTATACAAATTTATAGATAAGCTTCTCAAGGAAAAGAAGGATAAGTAACAAATATGTTAAATGAGAAATGATAATAGGGATAATTGTTGAAATATGGGAAATTTTATTTATTTTTTTCTTTTTTTTATTTGTTTTTATTAGTTGGAGGCTAATCACTTTACAATATTGTAGTGGTTTATGCCATACATTGACTTTGAATCAGCCATGGATTTACATGTGTTCCCCATCCATATCCCCCCTCCCTCCTCCCTCCCCATCCCATCCTTCTAGGTATCCCAGTGCACCAGTCCTGAGCACTTGTCTCATGCATCCAACCTGGGCTGGTGATCTGTTTCATCCTTGATAGTATATTTGTTTCAATGCTGTTCTCTTTGAACATCCCACCCTCGCCTTCTCTCACAGAGTCCAAAAGTCTGTTCTGTACATCTGTGTCTCTTTCTGTTTTGCATATAGGGTTATTGTTACCATCCCTTTAAATTCCATATATATGCGTTAGTATACCGTATTGTTGTTTATCTTTCTGGCTTACTTCACTCTGTATAATGGGCTCCAGTTTCATCCATTTCATTAGGACTGATTCAAATGAATTCTTTTTAATGGCTGAGTAATAGTCCATGGTGTATAAGTACCACAGCTTTCTTATCCATTTGTCTGCTGATAGTCATCTAGGTTGCTTCCATGTCCTGGCTATTATAAAAAGTGCTGAGATGAACATTGGGGTACACGTGTCTCTTTCAGTTCTAGTTCCCTCAGTGTGTATGCCCAGGAGTGGGATTGCTGGGTCATATGGCAGTTCTATTTCCAGTTTTATAAGGAATCTCCACACTGTTCTCTATAGTGGCTATACTAGTTTGCATTCCCACCAACAGTGTAAGAGGGTTCCCTTTTCTCCACACCCTCTCCAGCATTTACTGCTTGTAGACGTTTGGATAGCAGGCATCCTGACTGGTATGTACTGGTACCTCACTGTGGTTTTGATTTGCATTTTTCTGATAATGAGTGATGTTGATCATCTTTTCATGTGTTTGTTAACCATCTGTGTGTCTTCTTTGTAGAAATGTCTGTTTAGTTCTTTGGCCCATTTTTTGAGTGGGTCATTTAATTTTCTGGAATTGAGCTGCAGGAGTTGCTTGTATATTTTTGAGATTAATCCTTTGCCTGTTGCTTCGTTTCCTATTCTTTTCTCCCATTCCGAAGGCTGTCTTTTCACCTAGCTTATAGTTTCCTTTGTTGTGCAAAATCTTTTAAGTTTCATTAGGTCCCATTTATTTATTTTTGCTTTTATTTCTAATATTCTGGGATGTGGGTCATAGAGGATCCTGCTGTGATTTATGTCAGAGAGTGTTTTGCCTATGTTCTCCTCTAGGAGTTTTATAGTTTCTGGTCTTACATTTAGATCTTCAATCCATTTTGAGTTTATTTTTGTGTATGGTGTTAGAAAGTGTTCTAGTTTCATTCTTTTACAAGTGGTTGACCAGTTTTCCCAGCACCACTTGTTAAAGAGGTTGTCTTTTTTCCATTGTATATCCTTGCCTCCTTTGTCGAAGATAAGGTTTCCATAGGTAAGTGGTTTTATCTCTGGGCTTTCTATTCTGTTCCATTGATCTATATTTGTCTTTGTGCCAGTACCATACTGTCTTGATGACTGTGGCTTTGTAGTAGAGTCTGAAGTCAGGCAGGTTGATTCCTCCAGTTCCATTCCTCTATCTCATGATTGCTTTGGTTATTCGAGGTTTTTTGTATTTCCATACAAATTGTGAAATTCTTTCTTCTAGTTCTGTGAAAAATGCCATTGGTAGCTTGATAGGGATTGCATTGAATGTATAGATTGCTTTGGGTTGTATAGTCATTTTGACAATATTGATTCTTCCAATCCGTGAACACGGTATATTTCTCCATCTGTTTGTGTCCTCTGATTTCTTTCATCAGTGTTTTATAGTTTTCTATATATAGGTGTTTTGTTTCTTTAGTTAGATATACTCCTAAGTATTTTATTCTTTTTGTTGTAATGGTGAAAACTGGTATTTCCTTTTTCTATTTGATTGTTTTCCTTTTCCTGATTCACTCTAAACAGTGCAACAGGTTTCTTCCACCCACAACATATGCTATGGCAACACCAATATGGTATACTAACACATATGTATGGAATTTAGAAAGATGGTAATGATAACCCTATATGCGAGGCAGCAAAAGAGACACATATGTAAATAACAGTTTTTTGGACTCTGTGGGAGAGGACAAGGGTGGGATGATTTCTGAGAATGGCATTGAAACATGTATACTATCACATGTGAAATGAATTGCCAGTCCAAGTTCGATGCATGAGACAGGGTGCTCGGGGCTGGTGCACTGTGATGACCAGGGTGATGGGATGGGGAGGGAGGTGGGAGGGGGTTTCAGGATGGGGATCACATGTACACCCGTTGTGGATCCATGTCAATGTATGGCAAAACCACTACAATATTGTAAACTAATTAGCCTCCCAGTAAAATAAATAAATTTATATTTAACAAAATAAATTAAAAAATAAAATAAAATCTTGACCCATTGAATGGCATCAGAGATATATCCAAGGAATGAAGATAGGAAAATAAGACTGAGTGACAATTTTCTTTGAAATTCCTTCCTAGAATAGAGTCTACTTTTTGGATTTATGAAATGAAAAGGAAGCTAATAACAACTCTGTTTCACTGATTACTTATTCTTGCACTATAGTTTAATTAAAATTCATCAGAAGAATGCCACAAAATCTATAGACATTGAACATTTTGTCCTCTTCACTGATATGTTTATTTTATTTACAAGATTTTAAAGTAGATTTTTATCGGGATGGGGAATACGTGTAAATCTATGGCTGTTTCATATCAATGTGTGACAAAACCCACTGAAATGTTGTGAAGTAATTAGCCTCCAACTAATAAAAAAAATAAATAAATAAAGTAGATTTTTGCTAGATTTTTCTCTAATACATGTAATATCTTGATGTATTTTGAACTTCAGTAGCTATAGAATTTGCAGTTGACTGTCATGAAAACTAACAAAATAAGTAATTACACATTATCTTACATTCATACTCTCCCAAAAGTAAAAATATATCTATGTGATTTCAAAGGAAAATACAATTCAGATATCATTTGGAAAACATTAATAGCAGCAGGTAAAAAAAAAAAAAGTGTTCATATGCTGTAAGCCCAGAGACTTACACAGATACACAGAATTCTTAGGTATGATTGTCTTCACCAATCCCACCAATTCCATTGTCCCCCCAAATCTAGCAAATTTGAGGGCAAGTTCTAAGGACTTTCTCATATAAACATTTATTTGGATTACAGCTGTCCTTGTGACTGGTGATGAGAAAGTGACTGACTAGAGAATATCACAGTTTTCTCATAGAGCCTATTATTTTTTTTTTTCTGGCTGCTTTTAAGATTCTCTCTTGATCAATGGTTTTACACAGTTTGATTATGATGTACCATGGTTTAATTTTCTTACTGTTTCCTGTTCACATTTTTATGAGCTTCTTTTTTCTGTTGGTTTATAATTTTGATCAAGCTTTTAAAATTTTTGCACAGTACTCAATTTATTTTTTCTCTTTCAACCTCTCTGTCCTCTCCTGCAGGGATTTAAACATATATTAGACCTCTTTAAGTTATCATATAAGTGCAACCATACAGTATCTATTCTCCTATGTCTAGCTTATTTCAACTAGAATAATGGTTTTAAGATACACCTATGTTACATTTTTTTTAACTTATTTTTATTAGAGTATGGTTGCTTTACATGAACTTGAGCAAACTCCAGGAAATAGTGGAGGACAAGAAAGCCTGGTGGGGCAAAGAATTGGACACGACTTAGCAACTAACAACAAGTTGCTTTACAATGTTGTGTTAGTTTCTGCTGTACAACAACATGAATCAGCCATAAGTATACAAACGAATATATGCCCTCCCTCTCTAACCTCCCTCCCAACCCTTACAGCACTCCTCTTGGTCGTCACAGAGCACTGGGCTGAGTTCTCTGTGTTATAGAGCAACTTCCCACTGTCTCAGACCTTCATTCCTTTTATGGCTAACAAATACTTAATTATAGATATACCACAACAAATAAAATAAAATATAATCTATTTCTAAAGTGGTGACATTGCATTCCATTTTGTGATTCTTCATCTGAAGTAATGTTTATTTTATTGATATCATTGTTTGCTTTAATTACAATAGTAGTTGTACATTCATTCTAGAAAATTTGAATTTTGTAGGAAAATCACAGAAATGAATTTTTGAAGAAAAAGTCTACAGTACCATTATTCAATGGTATTTCTTATATGCTTTTGTCCAGTGTTTGAGCATTGCAATATATATATACATACTGATACAGTTTCTTACATGTTTTCTTTTTTTTACATGTTTTCTTCACTCAACATTATCTTAATATCCTTTGATAATCTGATTTTAATGACCACATTCTATCATATAGATATATCATAATTTTTTACACAACTTTATTATGGCTGGATAGTTCATTTTCAAAAATAAAATACTATAACAAATATTCCTATATATATTGTTTAGAGAACACAATAGGATTATCCTTTAGAATAAATTATTATCAATGGAATTACAGATACTCATTGTCAAACTGTTTCCTGGAAATCTTGCATGAACTTTTATCCCCACTAGCAGAAGTCTGCTTTATTGGATTGCTTTCAAATACTGAGTATTTTTTTTTTTTTTTTTTTTTGCCTAGGAAGTGATATATTTTATTTTATTTTATTTTATTTATTTTAATTTTTTTTCCATTTATTTTTATTAGTTGGAGGCTAATTACTTTACAATATTGGGATCGGGATGGGGAATACATGTAAATCCATGGCTGATTCATGTCAATGTATGACAAAAATAAAATACTGAGTATTTTTTATGTTTATCAGTTTCATAGACAAAAGCATTATCTCACTTTATGTTAAACCACTTTGATCATTCTTAATGTTTAACGTTTAAAAACTAAACGTACTGGTCACTTGTATAACAACTTTTACAATGCTTCATTTTGGGTACTTTGTAAAAGTAAGAAAAAATCTATCAGATAGTTATGAAATTCAAATCTATTAAAGAATTACTTAAAAGGTTATTGAGCATATTGAGTAACAGTACAGTAATAGTCTTAGAGAGAGAAAATGAAGGCTTGAAATACCACTGTGGTCATGGAAATAACACAACAGAATTTTGGAGAGTTATTTTAGAATAGAAGTCAGAAGACTTGTTTGCTGATAAGACATAGTAGAAAGAGAGAGAAAGACTAACAAAAACAATAAAACATTTTCTTGGCTAGGTGACAGAGGAATGAAGATACAATTAACTGTAATAAGAATTATGAAAAGAACATGTTTAAGGAAAAGAAAAACAATGGGTATAGTGATCAACATGAGATATTTGAAGTATTGTTATATACAATCTGAGGAAATGGTTTAGCAGCAGGCAAAGTACCTACATATTGATTATCATGTATCAGTAGAACAGAAAAAAAAATATTCCCCCAAACAAAAACCTGAATATGCATTAGAAATCAACATACTATAAAAATGGAATTTCAAATATTAAAAAATGGAGTAGAATAATAATTAGTGATATTGAGCATCTTTCATGGGCCTCTTAGTCATTGGTATGTCTTCTTTGGAGAAGTGTCTGTTTAGATCTTCTGCCCATTTTTTCTTTGTTGAATTGTTTGTTTCTCTTTGATATTTATCTGTATGAGCTCTTGTATAATTGAGATTAATCCCTTATTGGTCGCATCATTAGCAAATATTTTCTCCCATTCTGTAAATTGTCTTTTTATTTTGTTTATGGTTTCCATTGATGTACAAAAGTTTTTAAGTTTAATTAGGTCCATATTTTTTTTTTCTTTTTGCTCTTATTTCTGTTATTCTAGAAGATGGATCCAAAAAAATGTTGCTGCAATTTATGCCAAAGTGTATCCTGCCTATGGTTTCCTCTAAGAGTTTTATAGTATTCAGTCTTACCTTTAGGCCTCTAACTCATCTTGAGTTTTTCTGTGTATGTGCATATTATAAGAGATCTAATTTAATTTTTACATGTAGCTAACCAGTTTTCCCAGCACCACTTATTAAAGAGACTCTCTTTTCTCCATTGCATATTCTTGCCTCTTTTGTTATAGAGTAATTGACCTTAGGTGTGTAGGCTTATTTCTGGGCTTTCTATCCTCTTGCATTGATCTATATTTCTGTTTTTGTTCCAGTACTATATTGTGCAAATCAAAACTACAGTGAGGGATCACTTCACACTAGTCAGGATGACCATCATCGAAGAGTCTACAAATAGTAAATACTAGAGAGAGTGTGAAGATAAAGGAACCCTCCTACCCTGTTGGTGGGAATATACATTGGTATAGCCACTATGGAGTTTCCTTAAATAACTAAAAATAGAACTATCATATGATCCTGCAATTTCACTCCTGGGCATATATCCAGAGAAAACCATAATTTGAAAAGATGCATCATGCCTCACTATTGCAGCCCCATTGCAGCATTACTTACAATAGCCAAGACATAGACACAACCTAAATGTCCATTGACAGATAAGTCAAAAATGTGTGGTATATACACACAATGGAATATTACTCAGCAATGTAAAAGAATGAAATAATGGCACTTGCAGCAAACATGGTTGGACCTAGAGATTATCATACTAAGTAAAATAAGTCAGAGAAAGACAAATATGTTGTAATATCACTTATATGGGCTTCCCAGATGGCACAGTGGTAAAGAAACTCCCTGCCAATGCCTGAGATTCAGGAGACATGAGTTCAATCCCTGGCTCAGGAAGATGCCCTGTAGGAGGAAACAGCAACCCACTAAAATAGTCTTACCTGCGAAATCCCATGGACAGAGTAACCTGGCAAACTAGAGTCCAAAGGGTCAAAAAGAGTTGGACACAACTGAGCACACATGTACACAGCACTTATATGTGGAATCTAAAAAAAAAAAAAAAAAAGATACAAATGAACTTATTCACAAAACAGAGACTCACAAACTAGAAAAAACCTTGTAGTTACTAAGGGGGGGTGGGGGGGGGCAGAGGGAGGGATAAATTACGTGGTTGAGATTAACATATACACACTACTACATTGAGACTGGGCTTCCTCGGTGGTTCAGTGGTAAAGAATCTGTCTGCACTGCAGGAGCCACAGGAGATGCAGATTCGGTCTCTCTGGGTCAAGAAGATCCCCTGGAGGAGGAAATGGTCGCCCACTCCAATATTCTTGCCTGGAGAATCCCATGGACAGAGAAGCCTGGAGGGTTATAGTCCATAGGGTCACAGAGTCAGACATGATTGAAGTGATTTAGCATGCACATATGCACATTGAGAGCACTGGTGTGTCTGTAAATGTATCTATTTCAATGAAGGAAGGACTATTAATTTGTTTAAACTTACCTGTTAAACTCTTGAAAGACATGTGTGATCCTTCTTTTGATAGACTCACCATTTTCTGTTTTGACCATGCCACTGTATCCTCCGAGTTCTTTTCTTGCCTTCCTGTGAATTTAGGTCTTTAAATTTCTATTAACAGGTTTAGTATTTTTGTGCTCTCAAGTGAGTTATAGATATAAATTCACATGATACTCATTGAAGGATATTTTTGTTAGCTGATCAAGGGAAACATATGCAGTAGGAGAAAGGATCACAGAGATCAGTGAAGTGTTCCTGTTCCTGAATTATATGAAGGAAGGAGCCTGGGTGTCCATTCCAAGTGGAAAGATGGTCACATACTTGTGCTTCCATGTGGTCCCAGTGAAAGTAGCTCACTTTCATTATGCATTTAAAATTCATTTGCATATGCATAAACACACACACACACACACATAGAGCTATATATCATTCCCTTATCTATCCTATGACAGCTATTAGATATGACTTCTTCAAAGTCCTTATGTTGGTGAGCTGGGAATTGCTTTTATCATTTAGCATAGAAAAACTGGTAATAAGCCTAGCCGTTGGGAGGCAGAGATAAATAGACAGGGAACGAAGGCCTGCTTTTAATCACTGATTGTCTCATAACAGCATCATTGAGAATCACAACATAACTTCTACTATGGCTACTTCGACTATGGTATGGACCTAAAAAAGCAGAGGATATTAAGAAGAGGTGGCAAAAATATGCAGAAAAACTATACAGAAAGATCTTAATGACCCAGATAACCACAGTGGTGTAATAACTCACCTAGAGCCAGACATCCTGGAGTCTGAAGTCAAGTGGGCCTTATTCCTAAGCATCACTATGAAATTCCTAAGCATCACTATGAACAAAGCTAGTGCGGGTGATGGAATTCCAGTTGAGCTATTTCAAATCCTAAAAGATGATGCTGTGAAAGTGCTGAACTCAATATGCCAGCAAATTTGGAAAACTCAGCAATGGTCACAAGACTGGTAAAGGTCAGTTTTCATTCCAGTCCCAAAGAAAGGCAATACCAAAGAATGTTCAAACTACCTCACAATTGCACTAATCTCACACACTGGCACTGTAATGCTTAAAATTCTCCAAGCTTGGCTTCAACAGTACATGAACTGAGAACTTCCAGATGTTCAAGCTGGATTTAGAAAGGGCAGAGAAACCAGAGATCAAATTGCCAATATCCATTGCATCACAGGTAAAGCAAGAGAATTCCAGAAAAAAAAAAAGCATCTGCTTTTGTTTTATTGACTATGCTAAAGCATTTGACTGTGTGGATCACAATAAACTGTGGAAAATTCTTCAAGAAATGGGAATACCAGACCATGTGACCTGCCTCCTGAGAAATCTGTATGCAGGTCAAGAAGCAACACTTAGAACTGGCCATGGAACAACAGACTGGTTATAAATTGGGAAAGGGGTACATCAAGTCTTTATACTGTCAACCTGCTTATTTAACTTATATGCATAGTGCATTATGGGAAACACCAGGCTGGATGAAGCACAAGCTGGAGTTAAGATTGCCTAGCAAGATTCCCAAGAGAAATATCAATAACCTCAGATATGCAGATGACACCACCCTTATGGCAGAAAGAGAAGAGGAACTAAAGAGCCTCTTCATGACAGTGGAAGAGGAGAGGGAAAAAAGCTGGCTTAAAGTTCAACATTCAAAAAATGAAGATTATGGCATCTGGTCCCATCACTTCATGGCAAATAGATGGAGATACAATGGAAATAGTGAGAGACTTTATTTTTGGGGGCTCCAAAATCACTGCAGATGGTGACTTCAGCCATGAAATTAAATTATTTTTAATAATTAAAAATAAGTTATTAAATTAAATTATCTAATTTAAATTAAATTATTAAATTATTTCTTGCTGTTTGCAATAAAAGCTATAACAAAACTAGACAGCATATTAAAAAACAGAGATATTACTTAGCTGACAAATGGTCGTATAGTCAAAGCTATGCTTTTTCCAGTAGTCATGTACAATTGTGAGAGTTGGACCATAAAGAAAGCTGAGCACTGAAGAACTGATGCTTTTGAACTGTGGTGTTGGAGACGACTCTTGTGAGTTGCTTGGACTGTAAACAGATCAAACCAGTCAACTCTAAAATAAATTAATCTTGAATATTCATTGGAAAGACTGATGCTGAATCTGAAACCCCAATACCTTGGTCACCTGATGCGAAGAGCTGACTCATTAGAAAAGACCCTGGTGCTGGAAGCGATTGAAGGCAGGAGAAGAAGGGGACAGTAAAGGATGAGGTGGTTAGATGGCATCACTGACTCAATGGACATGACTTTGAGCAAGCTCCGGGTGATTGCAAAGGACAGGGAAGCCTGGCGTGCTGCAGTCCATGTGGTCGAAAGAGTTGGACACGACTGAGAGACTGAACAGCAACAACAAAATGACTGGGTCAGATGGGACAATAAAGTACCCAGTATTATGAAGTTGCAGGATAGCCTAGAACTCTGATAGTAAATAACCCAAGAGCACCTATAGTGAAATTTAAATCCGCACTTTCTACTCAATGAAAACAAAATGATGGTGATCAAATATTTCAGTGAAATTTTCTTTCCTTCCCTGAAAATAGTGTACTCATGCTTAAGTCAGTATCTATTAAACTATAATTCTCTGTAATTTAGTTTGATTTTAATTATCAGTTGCTTACTTACTCAATTATTTATTTATAGTTATTTTGCAAATAGTTTTATAATAATTAACAAGTGCTAGCTATGTTATTGCTCAATAGTTTAGCCCCTCGGGGCCTTTGTTGATCAAATGCTGTATATTTTAAAAAGAATGTCTTAATTATGCAAGCACTGAAGTAAGAAATCCCTTTCTTTAAAATAAACGGCAAACCATTTGGTGCATCATTTGCATGTTTATAGTTCAAATTACTGAGGTCATGATATGTGTTTTAAGTTAAATACCATGTACAGAGTGAATTAGCCACCTACTGAGTTTACTAAGTGGTTGTATTTCTTCCATGGCTTGAAATACATGATCCATTTTGGATCAATATTGTTATATACAAAAGTATTTTCCTGGTGCTATTTTATTGGCATCATCCTCATTACTGTCACCACCTTCACTGTCATCCAGTAATGTTATTGAGTTCCTGGGTGTATGTGACTTATTGACCAACAACCAAGCAAATTGACAATTAAAAAGTAGTTTAACCAAAAATGATACTAAAATAAATCAACTCAAATGTTGCTTTTTAAACCCAGGAACATGTAGTTATTTACCCTCTAGATTTGTGCAGGAAACAGAATCTCACTTAAATTCTCTCATTTATTCTCAAGTAATTATTGGCTTGACTGGTTTGTCTTTCCACCACTTTTTCCATATAAAGGAAAGCATTGGAATGTAATTATATGAGTGACTAAAAACTTACTAGGAAACAAAGCAAAACAAACTAGTTCTCATTATCTAGGACAGTCATATTGTAAGGTTTGAACTCATGGGGAAGTGTAAAATATTTTCTCACATGTTCCCCTGCCCCACCACCACATAATTAAAAGTTTTCATAGACAAGACTATCACCAAGTTAGAATTCCAAAAGTATAATTCATTGATTAAATACTTAAATATAAATTGAGGAGACAGTTTTTCCAACTTATGGTTATTCTAGGATCTTTAATTGTTCTACTCTTTATTTGACATTATTCAGTTCAGTTCAGTTCAGTCTCTCAGTCATGTCCAACTCTTTGCGACCCCAGGGACTGCAGCATGCCAGGTTTCCCTGTCCATCACCATCCTCAGGAGCTTGCCATGATCTTTGTGTTTTGAATGCTGAGGTTTAAGCCAACTTTTTCACTTTCCTCTTTCACCTTCATCAAGATGCTCTTTAGTTCCTCTTCTGTTTCTGCCATAAGGGTGGTGTCATCTGCATATCTGAGGTTATTGATATTTCTCTTGGGAATTTTGCTAGGCAATCTTAACTCCAGCTTGTGCTTCATCCAGCCTGGTGTTTCCCACAATGCTCTATGCATATAAGTTAAATAAGCAGGTTGACAGTATAAAGACTTGATGTACCCCTTTCCCAATTTGTAACCAGTCTGTTGTTCCATGGCCAGTTCTAAGTGTTGCTTCTTGACCTGCATACAGATTTCTCAGGAGGCAGGTCGCATGGTCTGGTATTCCCATTTCTTTTTTTTTTTTCATTTATTTTTATTAGTTGGAGGCTAATTACTTTACAATATTGTAGTGGTTTTTGTCATACATTGACATGAATCAGCCATGGATTTACATGTATTCCCCATCCTGATCCCCCCTCCCACTTCCCTCTCTGCCCGATCCCTCTGGGTCTTCCCAGTGCACCAGGCCTGAGCACTTGTCTCATGCATCCAACCTGGGCTGGTGATCTCTTTCACCCTCACATCTGTTTCACATAATATACATATTTTGATGCTGTTCTCTCAAAACATCCCACCCTCGCCTTCTCCCACAGAGCCCAAAAGTCTGTTTTGTACATCTGTGTCTCTTTTTCTGTTTTGCATATAGGGTTATCATTACCATCTTTCTAAATTCCATATATATGTGTTAGTATACTGTAATGGTCTTGATCTTTCTGGCTTACTTCACTCTGTATAATGGGCTCCAGTTTCATCCATCTCATTAGAACTAATTCAAATGAATTCTTTTTAATGGCTGAGTAATATTCCATGGTGTATATGTACCACAACTTCCTTATCCATTCGTCTGCTGATGGGCATCTAGGTTGCTTCCATGTCCTGGCTACTATAAACAATGCTGCGATGAACATTGGGGTGCATGTGTCTCTTTCAGATCTGGTTTCCTCAGTGTGTATGCCCAGAAGGGGGATTGCTGGGTCATATGGCAGTTCTATTTCCAGCTTTTTAAGAAATCTCCACACTGTTCTCCATAGCGGCTGTACTAGCTTGCATTCCTACCAACAGTGTAAGAGGGTTCCCTTTTCTCCACACCCTCTCCAGCATTTATTGCTTGCAGACTTTTGGATAGCAGCCATCCTGACTGGTGTGTAATGGTACCTCATTGTGATTTTGATTTGCAATTCTCTGATAATGAGTGATGTTGAGCATCTTTTCATGTGTTTGTTAGCCATCTGTATGTCTTCTTTGGAGAAATGTCTGTTTAGTTCTTTGGCCCATTTTTTGATTGGGTCATTTATTTTTCTGGATTTGAGCTTCAGGAGTTGCTTGTATATTTTTGAGATTAATCCTTTGTCTGTTGCTTCATTTCCTATTATTTTCTCCCAATCTGAGGGCTGTCTTTTCACCTTGCTTATAGTTTCCTTTGTAGTGCAAAAGCTTTTAAGTTTCATTAGGTCCCATTTGTTTAGTTTTGCTTTTATTTCCAATATTCTTGGTATTCCCATTTCTTGAAGAATTTTCCACAGTTTATTGTGATCCACACAGTCAAATGCTTTAGCCTAGTCAATGAAACAAAAGCAGATGCTTTTTTTTTTTTTTTCCTGGAATTCTCTTGCTTTACCTGTGATGCAATGGATATTGGCAATTTGATCTCTGGTTTCTCTGCCCTTTCTAAATCCAGCTTGAACATCTGGAAGTTCTCAGTTCATGTACTGTTGAAGCCAAGCTTGGAGAATTTTAAGCATTACAGTGCCAGTGTGTGAGATTAGTGCAATTGTGAGGTAGTTTGAACATTCTTTGGTATTGCTTTTCTTTGGGACTGGAATGAAAACTGACCTTTACCAGTCTTGTGACCATTGCTGAGTTTTCCAAATTTGCTGGCATATTGAGTTCAGCACTTTCACAGCATTAACTTTTAGGATTTGAAATAGCTCAACTGGAATTCCATCACCCGCACTAGCTTTGTTCATAGTGATGCTTAGGAATAAGGCCCACTGGACTTCAGACTCCAGGATATCTGAATCTAGGTGAGTGATTTAACATTATTAGAACATTCTAAAGTTATTTTTCTCTAATAAACAAAATAATATCTAGGATTTTGCTTAAACTGACTTATATATCTAAGCAAAGATATTAGCAGTAAAAACAAAATCTCTCAACCTTGGCACTGGTGATATTTAGGGCTGGATGATTCATTGTTGTGGTGTGCTGTACTTTAGATTGTAAAATATTTAATACTATTCCTGGCCTCTACATACTAGCTGTTAGTGGCAACTCTTCTTCCCAACCTACCCTGTTTCTGTGTCCCTGCACACTCACTGCCATGTTGTAATAATCAAAAATATCTAAAGATATTGCCAAATATCCCCTGGGGGCAAATTTTCTGTAGGTGTTAACCAGTGAAATAAATAAATCTCTGTGTAATTAAGAATTAAGGATATTTTGTTGTTGTTGTTGTTGCTTTTCACAACATAGTACAGTTGTTATGATCCTGGACTCTTGATTCAGTCTTTTGGAATTAACGTACTGACTCGATCTTGGGCAACTTAATCTCTGCAACCTTTGCTTCTTTATCTGCAAAATATGGATAATAATAAATTGTAGCCCTTTAGAGGGCAGATACTAGAGGCAGATTACCCAGGTTTGAATACTAGCTCTGTAACTCCTGTGACTTTGGGGAAATTACTTTAATTTTCTGAGCCTCAGTTTCTTAATTTTTAAGTGGAATAGTAATAGCATTTACCTGTTAGAGTTAGTGCAAATCAAATGCATTAGTTTATATAGAGTGATCCTTGTCTGACAGAGTAAGTTTTGTGTTCATGTTAACTAGCATCGTGTTATTATTAAAATTTGAAATATCTGAGCAACTATAACTCATTTCATAATTTCACAGTCACTGACACCTTCTGTACATGTACCTGGCTATTTAGAGAATTAAGTAAATAAGACACAGAAAAACTGTCAGTTAGCAATGTTTGTCCAAAAGACTTAGACTTTTCTTTTTCATTACTGAAGCAATCAAGCTGGTATTAGTTATACAATGGTACATTTTAGGTATTTGTTTTGTGCTTTATCTTACTTGTTTTCAGTATATCCACTTAATATACTTTGTATTGACATGCATAGACCATTGCTTTCAAGTCAGAAGCCTGGTGTTTAGGATGTGCTCTGTTACACACTTGATGATCCTAGACAAGTCACTTAATGTTGTCACACTGTCCTCATCTAGCAAATGGAAATAGTTAACTGAGCCATATTGATTTCATTGAGAAATTTTGAGAACCATGATAGTGAATGCTTTGGAAAAGCAAGAAGGTATGGTGATGATAATGTTGATAATGATGATGATATATCAGCACATGGTGAAAGTGAAAGTCACTCAGTCCTGTCCAACTCTTTTTGACCCCATGGACTAAACAGTCCATGGAATTCTCCAGGCCAGAATACTGAAGTGGATAGCTGTTTCCTTCTCCAGGGGATCTTCCTAACCCAGGGATGAAACCCAGGTCCCCTGCAATGCAGGCAGGTTCTTTGCCAGGTGAGCCACCAGGGACTAAATCCTTAAAATATAATGAACAAAACTGCACTGCATAATATTTTAAATTATTTTAGTTTATTTGATATAGTTCTATTAAAATAATATAAATAAGTCTTGAATTAAGTAATATAAAACAGCTATTATAAAATTATATCTACTCTACCTCAGTTCATAGAGAAAATGTTTTAATACATATTCTTACATTTAATCACATTTTAAATTTAAATTGTATATTCTGAAAACAAGCATGATACAGTATTCAACAAAGTTTTAGGCTACCAGTTTAAAAGAGAAAATATATGCAAAAAGATTATTTTTCAAAGTAGGTAGTTTTCTACTTACAGTAGCCACATGTCTCTCTTTTAAATATTGTAAAAGAGTGTAATTTAATAGTGTTCCATGGCACTGAATTTGGAGTCAAGTCCTAGATCTTATAAAGATTGAGGAGATGATTTCTAAAGTCCTTTCTGTTAAAATATGGTACTCAAATAATGCCAAGGTAAATCAGTTTGCAAAGAATTCAGGCCCAGTGAATAGATGGATGCATTGAAGTAGAGCAGGCCACCTGGAGAAGTCCCGTAGTGTCTGGGAAGAGTTCAAAACATTTACAGATAATGCTTTTATCATTACAGTGGGAATTGGGGGGAGGGGGGTGCTGCCCACCATCCAAATGCCCATTTTTTACTTAGGAGGAATCCTGCACTATATGCAATAATGGAAGTGAACCAGTTTCCTTTTCCTTACCATATTAGGTAGCAAGGCCACAAACCTAAGACCAACACTTGACCCTAGCCACTGTTTGACTCTACAGAGCTAAAAGAAAGAGATGTCCAATATCAGTACTGCCTTGGAGCAGCAGTAATGAGGTTTTTACCAGACAATACCTAACAAAGGAAGAACCTTAATTCACAACAGCCTGAGTTTACATAAGCTCCAAAAAATAGGTGAATTTATTATAGTTCAATTATATAAAGCTTTGAAAATACTGAAATAGTTGGTATGAATAAATAAAGTTTCCATATATACTGAGGTTATAGCAAAGATTCTGAGACTTTTACCAACATTGGTAGGAAGAACTGAAGACAGTGAATGAAGTTTAGGAGTAACTTCAATCATTTTTGGCCTCCCTGGTAGCTCAGACAGTAAAGAATCTGCCTACAGTGTAGGAGACCTGGGTTCTATCCCTAGGTTGGGAAGATCCTCTGGAGAAGGGAATGGCAATCACTCCAGTATTCTTGCCTAGGAATTCCATAAACAGAGGAATCTGGTGAGCTACAGTCCATGGGTTGCAAAGAGTCTGATACACCTGACTGTATTTTCACTTTCAATCATTGTATTTATTCAACAAACATTTACTTAACACATATACTGTACTGAGTTCTGGTGTTATAATCCCTGCCTCAAAAATCAACTATTTTAGGCTCTTTGGTGAGACAAATATGTAGGTCCAGGCCATCTTGTGAGTGCAGAGGAAAGGCAGCCAGATAAAAGCAGTATGGAATGGAGTGGAGAATTGAAGTCTTCCTTGGAAAGTTTGACCCCTGAGCTGAGTATTAGTGGGTGAGTAGCCACTATACTCTGGAAGAGAAGGGGATAACAGAGGATGGCATCACTGACTCAATGAACATGAGTTTGAGCAAACTCTGGGAGATGGTGAAGGACTGGGAAGCCTGGCATGCTGCAGTCCATGGGGTTGCAAAGAGTCGGACACAACTGAACAACAAGATCTGTCCAGGCAGAATAGGGGGATAGGAGGGCACAGGAGTAGTCTATAAACAAGTGTAGAGGCTGAAAACTCAGCTTCAGTGGGAATGAAGAAATTGGAAGATGGTAAATTATAATTGTTACTGAAAGCTGAAGATGATTTAGATATTCTTGTTGAATGACTAATAAAAATGCCCTTGGGTAAGATAACAAGAGGCTTTGCTAATCCTGAACAAATAGTAGGTAATCTTTTATAGGAGATATAACCAAACACTAAGTAAGTATGTAAATAAGGCACCAAGTTGGGTTGAGTTTCCAGGTGGTAAGGATAGAAAAGGATAATTAAATAATTAATTTAAAAATCCCATTAGAGGATTAAAGACGGAAAGAAAAAATTAAGGAAGTTTGGGAGACTGTTGTAAGCTAATGACAACTTAAGAAAAGAATCCAGTTACCTAGCAACAATCTACTCTCCTTTGAATGAAGACCACGTGCATTCAAGGACCAGGCATACTCAAGATACAATTCCTGATAGTTAAAAAAAAAAAAAAGACAATAGTTATGTACTGTACTTGTAACATACAGTCAGGGAGTTAATGATCCTTGAAGAGTAGCATTTCTATATGTAGCCAAGACAGAAATATGGTGAAAGGGGAAAGAAGCTAGACGAAAGGGGACAGTATACTGAAACCTAAGATGAATTACCATATTTTAGTTTATGTTACCAACATTTTGCCAATACACATATAATTTAAATAGCCTAATTACAGTACGACATAGACCATATAGGGTTAAAGGGTGAACTAATGATGTAAGTCTTGATGTCTGTCCCAAAATAAAGAAGGTGGTTTTCTCCCCTCTCCACTTTTTCTTTGATTATAAAACCTGTAGTCTTTGCTCTTGGGACTGCACTCTCTTGTCTGCCTTCTTCTATCTCTCCCATGCACCCTATGCTTATAAACTCACTCTTTGCCTCTCACTGAATTCTTTCTGTGCTGAGACAAAAGAACCCCAGCTTCAGTAAGTCCTGACATCAGGTGAGTGGTTTCAATTAAAAGACAGGGGATTTGAGTCGACTCCTAAGACAGGGGTTGGAGTTTATGTCCCAACCCGAGGTGTGGCTCGGTTCAAACCCCATCTGAAGAGGAATGCAGTTTCACAGGCACTGAATAACTGTCAGTACTACTAAGTCTGCTTTTTTCTATAGGCAGACATTGTACTCCAAAAAGTAAACTAAAGGCAGCAACACACATTTCCAGCAACTAGTGATTAAGTACAATAAATGCTTGTCACTCATTCCAGTCCAATATGGGTTGGAAAGAAGTAGAAACTCTTTTCTATGCTCTTAATTAGGAAGCTAGATTTCTCCCATGTAGTGGCTTGACAATTCCGTAGGGTCCTAGTGCCTTCAGGTGGCTCATCTGCTTTTCAGGCAGAGAAAACAAGACAAAGAAATGAGAGAGAGGGGCCACATGAAAGGTCTCAGGAGAGGTTGGGCCTGGAAGTAGTGTGCATGTCTTTTGCCCATATTCCACTGGCAAGAACTCAGTCACATGTTTTCACCTAATTTTAGGAATCCCCAATAAATGTAGCTTAGCTATCTACTAAAAAAGAAAAATAAATGAGCTTTTTGAGCATGTAACAGTTTCTCTGCCACAGATGAGGTATCACTCTTTGAGAGGAAAAGATCCAGATTGAGGGTAAAGCTCTGTGTATGTATAAACTACTGGATTGCAAATTGATGAAGAGAAGCTAATCCTTAATATAATGTTTTATTTCTTGTGCTATGGACTCTAAAAGGGCTACAATTATTGGTCAGAAATCTTGGTGTGTTTGATGCACTAATAAAGAGTTTTTTTATTGATTTTTCAACAAGATGAAAAGAAAATGCTGTGAAAGTGCTGCACTCAATATGCCAGTAAATTTGGAAAACTCAGCAGTGGCCACAGGACTGGAAAAGGTCAGTTTTCATGCCAACCTGAAAGAAGGACAGTGCCAAACAATAGTCAAGTTACCATACAAATGCACTCATGTCACATGCTAGCAAGGTTGTGCTCTAAATCCTTCAAGCTAGGCTTCAGCAATACGTGAAATGAGAATTTACAGGTGTACAAAATGGGTTGGGATTAGAAAAGGCAGAGAGTCTAGAGATCAAATTACTAACATCAGCTGGATCGTAAAGCAAGGGAATACCAGAAAAATGTATACTTTTGCTTCATTGACTACACTAAAGCCTTTAACTGTGTGGATCACAACAAAGTGGAAAATTCCTAAAGAGATGGGAATACCAGACCACCTTACCTGTCTCCTGAGAAACCTGTATGCAGGTCAAGAAGCAACAGTTAGAACCAGACATTGAACAACAATAGACTTGTTCAAAATTGGGAAAGGAGTACACAAGGATGTACATTGTCACCCTGCTTATTTAACTTATATGCAGAGTACATCATGTGAAATGCCAGGCTGGATGAATCACAAGCTGGACTCATGATTTCCAGGAGAAATATCAACAATATCAGATATTCAGATGATACCATTCTAATGGCAGAAAGTGAAGAGGAACTAAAGAGCCTATTGATGAGTGTGAAAGATGAGAATGAAAAAGCTGGCTTAAAACTCAACATTTAAAAACAAAAAACAAAACAAACAAACAACAACAACAACAAAAACTAAGGTCATGGCATCCAGTCCCATCACTTCATGGCAAATAGAAAGGGAAAAATTGTAAGCAGTGACAGATTTTATTTTCCTGGGCTCCAAAATCACTGCAGATGCTGACTGCAGCCATGAAATTAAAAGACTCTTGCTCCTTAGAAGGAAATCTATGACAAACCTAGACAGCATATTACAAAGCAGAGACATCACTTTGCTGACAAAGATCAAAGTTATGGTTTTTCCAGTAGTTATATGTAGATGTGAGAAGTGGACCATAAAGAAACATGGGGACCGAAGAATTGATGCTTTCAAACTGTGGTGCTGGAGAAGACTCTTGAGCATCCTTTGGACTCCAAGGCAATCAAAACAGTCAAAAGGAAAGGAACCTTGTATATTCACTGGAAGAACTGATGCTGAAGCTAAAGCTGCAAATACTCTGGCCATTTGATGTGAAAAGCTGATTTATTGGAAAAGACACTAATGCTGGGAAAGATTGAGGTCAGGAAGAGAAGAAAGTGGCAGAGGATGAGACTTCTAGATAGTATAACAGATTCAAAAGACATGAATTTGAGCAAACTCTAGGAAATAGTGAAGGAGAGGGAAGCAGGGCATGCTGCAGTCTGTGGAGTCACAGAGAATCAGACACGAATTAGTGACAGAACAGCAACAAGATACACTCAAGAGGTTTCATGTGCCTCAAACTCAGGAGTGCAATGATACTTGTTGATTTTGAAAAATTGAGTATAATAGCTATACGCTAATGGCTTGAATGAAAACTGCTTTCCAATAAACATTAATCAATGTTGCTTGTTTTGCATTATTCAAATAACGTAGTTAATTATTATATTGGTTCTGTTCAAATATCAGTTTAAAAGTCACATATTATTTTTAGATTTTATACCTTGTTTGAATACCATAGCCTAATATATGATTAAGCCTCTTAAAAATACTTGAGGTTTCTCAGTTTCTATTTATGTCCTTTATTAATCATTATTCAATAGCTACTGTCGAAAGTGATCCTCTTTTAAGCTTCATTATTCACAGAACTCTCTCTTGTAGTCAGTCAACCAAAAGCTTTCCTGCTGCAGTCAGAGCAGTCTTTGGTAATAGTTCCAGTAGTGACATTTCCTGCCCCTGCACCCTCACTCTCATTGTCTTCTCGACTGAAACAGTCCACTTGAAAACAAAGCACATCCTAAACACAAACTTCCCTGCTTATGAGCAGCAATCTCATTTTTATGTAAGTGAAACACATTGAAAAGGTTTCCTTACACTTTGGAAGTGAAAGCCACAATTCTTTGTTGTCAGTCATGCTAAAATGCTTTTTCCTTTCTACAAATTGGAGCAAAAGTAATTGTCAAAATGTGTTAACACTTCAGTAGGCAGAATGTCAAATGAGTGTCCAGCTGAGAGAAAGGTCTACCCTAGGATAAAGTGAAACTTCTCATGTTTCTCCTTTGAGTGCTTACATAAGAGAAACTTACTTCTAAAATATTCAGAAATAAAATGCCCAAAGGAGAAACCCAGTGGGAAAATAAAACTACAAACGAAGCACTAATGCTGAATAAAGTAAATTGTCAAAAGAAAATCCCCTTAAGCTTCATCAAGTCGTACCAAAAACCAGTCACAATGAACAAAGAGCAGTGTTGTTTTTTCTGTCAATGATAAAGAACTTCATGTATAGCAAGAACCTGAGCTAGAGCCCAACACCACTGCTCTATCTTCCTGAAATTGAGATGCTCCCAAATAAGTTAGAATATTGGTCTTGTGTTTTGGTTGAGGAGGGTATGAAGAGTCAGGCATATCCTCTGAGTCCCAAAAGGAAATCAATGTCATATTAATGTTAGAATAATTGCAAAAGTGTGAGGGAGATAAATAGAAATTACCGGGGATTGTGCTGGAACCAAGGGTAGCAGCAATGAAATTGTCACTGTTCTTTGTTCTGACGGTACAAAAGTAGGGAACAGGTACCAGAAGCTGAAAGAAGAGTCTAGTAAGGTAAAGCACCTTGAAAGTACCCAGATCTAGTGTGGAGGATCATATTTAAAAAAAAAAGAAAAGAAAGATGGGACTCCACAGATAAGAAATCCAGAACCCTAACTCTACATTCCTTCTTTTATCCAATCTCTGGATATCTTTTCCCATAGGCTCAACCTAACTGAAAGCTAGAGTGAATGTAAGCCTATTTGTTGGCATAATCCATATATGTTACACCCTTAAGACAGAGAGTAAACTGGGAAAGAATGGTGAACCTAGAAGGAGGAACAAATAGACCATGTTCAACACATCAAGTAGAGTGACATAGCTTGGAGACTCACTAGATAATAGATGTCAGTGAAGGTTAGAGGTTTCCATCTCATTGTGGTGATGGAAACACTACAATACTAGAATGAAATGATAGTTGCACACTTAAAATAAGTGAGTTTTTTGGTGTGTAGATTATATTTCAACAAAGCTTTTTAAAAAAAAATACAAAATACAATCCTACATGCAGGGCAGCAAAGAACAGACTTTTGGACTCAGTGGGAGAAAGCAAGGATGAAGTGAATTGTGAGAATAGCATTCAAACATGTATATTGCCATATGTAAAATAGACGACCATGTAGTTCCATGCATGAATCAGGGCACTCAAAGCTGGTACTCTGGGACAACCCAGAGGGGTGGAGTGGGGAGGGAGGTGGGAGAGGGGGGTCAGGATGGGGGGACACATGTGTGTCTATGATTGATTCATGTTGATGTATGGCAAAAAACACCACAATATTCTAAAGTAACTATTCTCCAATTAAAATAAATTAATTTTTAAAAATTAAAAAAAAAATCTTGGGGCAATCAAGATCATTTAAGAAATGCATATTATGTGTGTGTGTGTGTGTGTGTGTGTGTGTGTGTGTGTGTGTGTGTGTGTGTATATATATATATATATGAAGAAGGAAAGTACATGTTGTAAGGTTAGTTTTAAAGATGAGGAAAGATACCAAAAATATCTATCTTCTGATATCAGAGAAAGAAAATGATTTGGGGTGTGTGTAGGGATACATTTTTAAGTGTTTTGGGTTTAAAACTGAAAATCTACACACTTCATTGCCTTACATTTTATTAATTAAAAATAGAAGTGTGCCAACAGCATCTTGTACATATACCTATAATTTTATTGCACATAGCACACTTAATTTCTTTATGCAACTTTTTCATCCACTAAACCAGAGATTATTAAAGTATGGTCCAAGGACCCCTAGGAATTCCCTAAGATACTTTCTGGGAGTCTAAAGGTCCCCCCTTTTCCATGTACACATCCCTGTGAGGTCAAATTTCTTCATATACTTCAATAAATAATGTATTACAACAGATTGAATGCAGAAGAAACAGCCAAATATTAAAGAAATCTTGAAAAATGTAAAATAACACTACTTTTTAAAAATTGTTTTTGTTTTTGAAAATGCAGTTATTTCCATGAAATATATATTGATAATGTCATTATGTAAATGCATTTATTACTGGTATTTAAAACAAATTAATAAACTGGTGTTGTAAAATTCTTCAATTTCTCCTGTGGTATCAACAGATATAATACAAAATCATTTAATCAACCTTATAATCAACAGTCTCTAAGAATATAAAGGACTCTTAAGACGAAAAAGTTTAAGAACTGCTAAACTAAGCCATATGTTTGCTGACAGTGGGATCATAACACTCATCTCCATATCTTCAGTACTAACACACTAGCACACATTTGATTGAGCAAATCTTGAACTGATCTGAACTGAATGTAAATACCAAGAGTGGTAGAGGATTTGCATAGTTGCAAAAAATATATACTAGTTGGCTGAGAGAAATGTGAATGGGAGCTGATCAAGAATGAGTAGAAGTGAGGGCGGTCCTAAGATGGTGAAAGAATAGGACAGGGAGACCATTTTCTCCCCCACAAATTCATTGAAAGATCATTTGAACGCTGACCAAATACCACAATACAACTTCTGAACGCTGGCAGAGGACACCAGGCACCCAGAAAGGCAGCCCACTGTCTTCGAAAGGAGGTAAGACAAATTATAAAAGATAAAAAGAGAAACAAAAGTGTTAAAGATGGAGACCTGTTCCAGGGAGGGAGTCTTAAAAGAGAAGTTTCCAAACACCAGGAGACCCTCTCACTGGAGGGTCTGTGGGGAGTTTTGGAATCTCAGAGGGCAACACAATTGGGAAGAGAAATATAAATAAATAAAATCCACAGATTATGGGTCTAACTACAGCTCCCAGCAGAGAAGTAGCCCAGACGCTTGTGTCAGCCACCAGCAGGCAGGGGCTGAACAGGGCGGCACAGGCTGCATTGCTTAGGGTAAGAACCGGCCCTGAATACCCTGAGGACAATCCGAGGGAGCTAAAATGAGATAGCAAACCGTGGGAGAGCCAGAGAGGGGAAAAAATAAAGAAAGAAAGAAAGAGGAAAGAGAGAGAGAGAGAACGTCCCCATGAAAAGCCCTAACCTAAAGCATTAAGGCACTGCCGGCCGCTCACAGAACAAAGGACTGAGCGAATACCAGAGGAGAGCTAACTGGCTGTGGACTAGCCCATCCCATGCTGGAGGCAGGGAGGCAGGCAGGCGCCAGCCAGATCCATAAGGAAGGGGGCAAACTCAGCCCCAGATATGGCATCCCCTACCAAATCGTGATCAGGCTCTCAGTGGCTAACCAAGTTTTCCTGGGATCCTGGACGGTTGACATCCGTCACGAGGGTCGCAGCCAGAGATTGGCTCCCCAGAAGAGACACACGGCACACCTGAGACGCTGCTGCACACCCAGGAAACTGAGCAGCCGGGACCAAGGAGATGATAGACGCACCACACCTGGGGAGTGTGCGCTCTCCAAGCACCTGGTCGCCTGAGCTGCTCAGACCTGAGAAGAGCACAAAATACAGGCCCAAGTGAGCCTGTGCCTTTGTGGAGTACCCGAGAACCTGAACCTGAGTGGCACAGTCCTGGAAATTGCATGCAACCCAGGGCCCACCGTGATCAGTTCCACGGCAGTGGAACCTGGAGCCTAAGCAGTGAAGAATGGGAAAGCACACATGCCGTGAGTGGGGCAAATCCAGTGTGACCCAGACACTCTGAACACTCCCCATACACACGAGTGATATTTGTTTGCAGTGTTCCTCCCTCCCTGCAGCACAATTGAACAAGTGAGCCTAAATGAATGACCACTTTTGCCCCCTTGTGTAGGGTGGAAATTAGATACTGAAGAGACTTGCAAACAGAGGAAACCAAAATAAACAAAGAAGAACGGTTTTGGAAGTGACAGATGCAACAGATTAAAACCCTGTAGTTAACACTGATTACATTGGAAGGGACCTATAGACCTTGAGAAGAAGTATAATGTGGAACAGAGAAATATCTGAAACTGAACTGACCACCCACTGCCCTCAACAGCTCCACAGAAATTCCTAGATATATTTTACTATTATGATTTTTTAAATTTCTTTGAATTTTAAAGTTCTTTATTAATCCTTTAATTTTCATTTTAAAACCTACTATTACCTTAAAAAAAGACCTTACTTTTAAAGCAAATTTCATATTTTTATATAACTTTTGTGAATTTTTTTAAATATTATATTTTTGAGAGTCTAACCTCTATGCTAGATTTTTAATCTTTGCTTTTTGGTATTTGTCATCAATTTTGTACCTTTAAGAATCCAATCTTCAGTACCCATTTTTACTTAGGAGTGTGATTACTGGCTTGATTGGTCTCTCCTTTTGACTCTCTTTTTTCTCCCCCAGGTCACCTCTATCTCCTCCCTCCCCCTTCTCTTCTCTACTTAAATCTGTGAATCTCTTTGGGTGCCCTGGGCTGTGGAGAAAACTTAGGGAACTGATCACAGGCTAGATAGGTCTCCTTTGACTCCCCTCGTCTCCTCCTGGTCACCTCTATCTCCTTCCTTCCTTTTCTCTTCGCTATGGAAATCCGTGAACTGCTCTTAGTGATCCAGACTGTGGAGAGCAAACAGGGAATTGACTACTGGCTAGACTGCTCTCTCCACTTTTGATTTCCCCTCTTTTCCTCCTGGTCACCTCTATCTCCCTCCTCTCTCTTCTCTTTTTCATATAACTCTGTGAACCTCTCTGGGTGTCCCTCACGTGGAGAATCTTTTCACCATTAACCTATATATTTTGTCATCAGTGCTGCATGGATGGAGGAGTCTTGAGGCTACTATAAGAATAAGACTGAAAGCCAGAGGCAGGAGGGCTAAATCCAAAACTTGAGATCACCAGAAATCTCCTGACTCTAGAGACCTTAATTGACAAAAGCTCATCCAAAAAGCCTCCATACCTACACTGAAACCTAGCTCCACCCAAGAGCCAACAAGTTTCAGAGCAAGACATACCAAGCTAATTTTCCAACAAATCAGGAACATAATCCTGAGCACAAAAATACAGGCGGCCAAAAGTCACACCAAACCCATAGACACCTCAGGACTCACTACTTGACATTTCATTGCCCTCCAGAGAGAAGACATCCACCTCCACCCACCAGAACACTGAAGCAAGCTTCCCTAACCAAGAAACCTTGACAAGCCACTCATCCAACCTGACCCACAGAGAGGAATCTCTGCAATAAAGAGGAACCACAAACTTCCAGCCTACAGAAATGCCACCCCATGCAGAGAAACCTAAACAAGATGAAAAGGTAGAGAAATACTCAGTAGGTAAAGGAACATGATAAAAGCCCAACAAACCAAACTAAAGAGGAGGAGATAAGAAGTTTAACTGAAAACGAATTCAGAATAATGATACTAAAAATGATCCAAAATCTCGAAAACAAAATACAGTTTCAGATAAATAGTCTGGAGACAAGGACTGAGAAGATGCAAGGAAAGTTTAATAAAGACCTAGAAGAAGTATAAAAGAGTCAATCAATAATGAATAATGCAATAACTGAAATCAAAGCACTCTGGAGGGAACCAACAGTAGAATAACTGAGGCAGAAGATAGGATAAGTGAGGTAGAAGATAGAATGGTGGAAATAAGTGAAGCAGAGAGGAAAAAAGAAAAAAAAAGAATTAAAAGAAATGCGGACAACCTCAGAGACGTCTGGGACAATGTCAAACACCCCAACATTTGAAACATAGCAGTCCCAGAAAAAGAAGACAAAAAGAAAGGCTATGAGAAAATACTTGAGGAGATAATAGTTGAAAACTTCCCTAAAATGGGAAAGGAAATAGTCACACAAGTCCAAGAAACCCGGAGACTCTCAGGCAGGATAAACCAAAGGTGAAACACCCCAAGAAACATATTAATCAAAATAACAAATATCAAACACAAAGAACAAATATTAAAGGCAACAAGGGAAAAACAACAATTAAACCACAAGGGGATCCCAACAAGGATAACAGCTGATCTTTCAATAGAAACTCTCCAAGCCAGAATGGGATAGCAGGACATACTTAAAGTGATAAAAGAGAAAAACATACAACCCGAATTACTGTACTCAGCAAGACTTTCATTCACATATGAAGGAGAATCAAAAGCTTTACAGACAAGCAAAAGCTGAGAGAATTCAGCACCACCAAAACAGCTCTTCAACAAATGCTAAAGGATCTTCTCTAGACAGGAGACACAGAAAAGGTTTATAAATTCGAACCCAAAACAGCAAAGTAAATGACAATGGGATCATACTTATCAGTAATTACCTTATGTAAATGGCATGAATGCCCCAAGCAAAATACAGAGACTGGCTGAATGGATTAAAACAAAACAAAACAAAACAAAACACTATGTATGCTTTCTACAGGAGACCAACCTCAAAGCTAGGGACACATACAGACTGAAAGTGAAGGGCTGGAAAAAAATATTTCATGGAAATGGAGACCAAAAGAAAGCAGGAGTAGCAGTACTCATAACAGATAAAATAGACCTTTAAATAAAGGCTGTGAAAAGAGACAAAGAAGGACAAAACATAATGATCAAAGGATCAATCCACGAAGAAGATATAACAATTATAAATATATATGCACCCAATATAGGAGCACCACAATATGTAAGGCAAATGCTAACAAATATGAGAGGGGAAATTAACAGCAACACAATAATAGTGGGAGACTTTAATACCCCACTCACATCAATGGATAGATCAACTAAACAGAAAATTAGCAAGGAAACACAAACTTTAAATGATATAATGGACCAGTTAGACCTAAATGATATCTATACGACATTTCACACCAAAATAATGAATTTCACCTTTTTCTCAAGTGCACACGGAACACTCTCCAGGATAGATCACATCCTGGGCCATAAATCTAGCCTTGGTAAATTCAGAAATATTGAAATAATCTCAAACATCTTTTCTGATCACAATGCGGTAAAATTAGATATCAATACAGGAAAAAAAAAAACTGTGAAAAATACAAACATATGAAGGCTAAACAACACACTTCTGAATAACCAACAGGTCACAGAAGAAATAAAAAAATAACTCAAAATATGCATAGAAATGAATGAAAATGAAAATACAACAACCCAAAACCTATGGGATTCAGTAAAAGCAGGTCTAAGGGGAAGGTTCATAGCAATACAAGCCTAACTCAAGAAATAGGAGAGAAATCAAATAGATAACTTAACTCTACACCTAAAGCAACTAGAAAAGGAAGAAATGAAGAACCCCAGGGTTAGTAGAAGGAAAGAAATCTTAAAAATTAGGGCAGAAATAAATGCAAAAGAAACTAAAGAGACCATAGCAAAAAGCAACAAAGTTAAAAGCTGGTTCCTTGAGAAAATAAATAAAATAGACAAACCATTAATGAGACTCATCAAGAAACAGAGAGAAATTAATCAAATCAACAAAATTAGTAATGAAAATGGAGAAATAACAACAGACAACACAGAAATACAAAGGATCATGAGAGACTACAATCAGCAATTATATGCAAAAAAAAAAAAAAAAAAAAAAAGGACAACTTGGTAGAAATGGACAAACTGTTAGAAAAGTATAACTTTCCAAAACTGACCAGGAAGAAATAGAAAATCTTAACAGATCCATCACAAACACAGAAATCGAAACTGTAATCAGAAATCTTCCAACAAACAAAAGCCCTGGACTGGATAGCTTCATAGATGAATTCTACCAAAAATTTAGAGAGGAGCTAACACCTATCCTACTCATATTCTTCCAGAAAATTGCAGAGGAAGGTACACTTCCAAACTCATTTTATGAGGCCACCATAACCCTAATACCAAAATCTGACAAAGATGACAAAAATTAAGAAAACTATAGGCCAATATCACTGATGAACATAGATGAAAAAATCCTCAACAAAATTCTAGCAAACAGAATCCAACAACATATTAAAAAGATCATACATCATGATGAAGTGGGATTTATCCCAGGGATGCAAGGATTCTTTAATATTTGACAATCAATTGATGTGATACACAACATTAACAAATTAAAAAATAAAAACCATATGATTACCTCAATAGATGCAGAGAAAGCCTTTGACAAAATTCAACATCCATTTATGAGAAAAACCCTCCAGAATGCAGTCATAGAAAGAATATACTGCAAAATAATAAAAGCCATATATGATATACCCACAGGAAACATTATCCTCCAAAGTGAAAATTTGAAAGTATTTCCCTTAAAGTCAGGAAAAAGACAAGGATGCCCACTCTCACCACTACTATTCAACATGGTTTTGGAAGTTTTGGCCACAGCAATCAGAGCAGAAAAACAAATAAAAATAATCCAGATTGGAAAAGAAGAAGCAATACTCTCACTGTTTGCAGATGACATAATCCTTTACATAGAAAACCCTAAAGACTCCACCAGAAAATTACTGGAGCTAACCAATGAATAGTGTAAATTTGAAGGATATAAAATTAACACAGAGAAATCACTTGCATTCCTATACACTAACAATGAGAAACAGAAAGTAAAATTAAGGAAACAATTCCATTCACCATTGCAACAAAAAGAATAAAATACTTAGGAATAAATCTACCCAAAGAAACAAAAGACACACACACATACATACATACATATATACACATAACTATAAAACACTATTAAAATAAATCAAAGATGAAACAATAGATGGAGAAATATACCATGTTCATGGATTGGAAGAATCAATACAGTGCAAATGAGTACACTACCCAAAGCAATCTATAGATTCAATGCAAACTGGGGGACTCATCCTGCCTGACTTCAGGCTATACTACAAAGCCACAGTCATCAAGACAGTATGGTAGTGGCACAAAGAAACATAGATCAATGGAAAAAAAATAGAAAGCCCAGAGATAAATCCACACAGCTAGAGACACCTTATCTTTGACAAAGGAAGCAAGAATATACAATGGGGAAAAGACAATCTCTTTAACAAGTGGTGCTGGGAAAACTGATCAACCACTTGTAAAAGAATGAAACTAGAACATTTTCTAACACCATACACAAAAATAAACTCAAAATGGATTAAAGATCTAAATGTAAAACCAGAAACCATAAAATTCCTAGAGGAAAACATAGGCAAAACACTCTCTGACATAAATCACAGCAGGGTCCTCTATGGCCCACCTCCCAGAGTAATGGGAATAAAAGCAAAAATAAACAAACATGACCTAATTAAACTTAAAAGCTTTTGCACAACCAAGAAAACTATAAGCAAGGTGAAAAGACAGCCTTCAGAGTGGGAGAAAATTATAGCAAACGAAGCAACTGACAAATAATTAATCTCAAAAATATACAAGCAGCTCCTGCAGCTCAATTCCAGAAAAACAAGTGATCCAATAAAAAATGGGCCAAATAACTAAACAGACATTTCTTCAAAGAAGACATATAGATGGCTAACAAACACATGAAAAGATGCTCAACATCACTCATTATCAGAGAAATGCAAATCAAAACCACAATGACGTACCATCTCACGCCTGTCAGAATGGCTGCTATCCAAAAGTCTACAAACAAAAAATGCTGGAGAGGGTGCAGAGAAAAAGAAACCCTCTTACACTGTTGGTGGGAATGCAAACTAGTACAGATACTATGGAGAACAGAGTGGATATTCCTTAAAAAATTGGAAATAGAACTGCCATATGACCCAGCAATCCCACTCCTGGGCATACACACTGAGGAAACCAGAATTGAAACAGACACGTGTACCCCAATGTTCATTGCAGCACTGTTTACAATAGCCAGGACATGGAAGCAACCTAGATATCCATAGGCAGATGAATGGATAAGAAAACTGTGGTGCATATCCACAATGGCATATTACTCAGCTATTAAAAATAATGCATTTGAATCAGTTTTAATGAGGTGGATAAAACTGGAGTCTATTATACAGAGCAAAGTAAGTCAGAGAGAAAAATACCAATGCAGTATATTAATGCATATATATAGAATTTAGAAAGATGGTGACGATGACCCTATATGCGAGACAGCAAAGGAGACACAGATGTAAAAACAGGCTGTTAGACTCTGTGGGAGAAGATGATGGTGGGATGATTTGAGAGAATAGCTTTGAAGCATGTATATTATCATATGTGAAATAGATTGACAGTCCAGGTTCTATGCAGGAAGCAGAATGACCTTGAGGGATGGGATGTGGAGGAAGGTGTGAGCGAAGGTCAGGAGGGGAACACATGTACACCCATGGCTGATTCATGTGAATGTGTGCCAAAAAACATGACAGTATTGTGAAGTAATTAACCTCCAATTAAATCATAAATAAAAAATTTTTTAAAAAAAGAATGAGTAAAAATGCTGTTAACAGGCTTTGAAGGCCCTGATGAACTTGGAGGCCATGAATTGCTAGTGATATCAGTTTTGGGGGTTGTGGCATTTTATTCACCAGTAATAATCTACGTATGTGCAGAAATGAAGCATATCATGAAAAAAAGATCATATTTTCTTATCAATCCTCTGTTTTTTCAGAAGTTTAGAACAGAGCAGGGGGAGTAATAAAAATATTAATACCTTTTATTTGTTTATTTATTTTTATTGAAGCATAGTTGAAGCTTCCCAGGTGGCATTAGTGGTTAAGAACCCACCTGCCAATGTAGAAAACATAAGAGAGGTGAGTTTGATCCCTGGGTAGGGAAGATCCCTTAGAGGAGGAAATGGCAACCCACTCCAGTATTCTTGCCTGTAAAATTCCATGGACAGAGGAGCCTGGTGGGCTACAGTTCATAGGGTCACAAAGAATCGGACATGACTGAAGTGACTTAGCATATAGTTGATGTACAGTATTGTGTAAGTTACAAGAGTACAATAGTGATTCATAAATTTTAAAGGCTGTAGTCCATTTATAGTTATTATCAAGTATTATTTTAAATGTAGTTCACACAGTGTCCCTCGATGTTGATTTTTGATGGCAGAGTGCTAATTTTTATGAGAAATTCTCAATGCTTCTTGCTATTGTCCCTTTCTGTCCTTTTTGCCTCTAACCCAATATAGAGAAATCTAATGGTGAAAGAAAAGCTTCTGTATTGTCTCATTAATCTTAGGACATGTTTGAACCCACATTGAATGACAGTCATGTCACTGATGGGCTTTTACACTTTGTCAAGATAATGTCTATGTTATCCTCACAGTTTGGAATTTATTTATACTTTTCCAGTAGAGATGTTTCATTTCTGACTCAGTCTTCACTCTCTCTGTGGGTAAAAGTAATTCAAGTTGTAATTTGGAATACACTCTTGGCTAAGCATGAGTTTTTAAAAGTAGAAATTATCACTTCTATTTTGAAAATTGAATTTCTAATGCAAGAATCAGAGATAGGATTATTTTGGATGGAGACATTGTTGATTGGTAATGCAATGAAATATCTAGTCTGAATGCCAAAGCCTAATCTTAGCTTTTAATTTGAATTTAATTTGTATTAAAATAGCTAGTAGATAATAAAATAATATCAATAAAAATGGACTAATTCAAAGATAATTTGTTAATATTCCTTATATATCCTCAGTTTTGTGATATCATACTTACAAACCTTGACAAAGATCTTTTTTAAAAAAAATTTGGTGCTTTCCTTTCATTGGATGAATACATTTATAATTATCAGTGCAATGTTTATTTCAACAGTTTTAGGTAGTTTTTTTTTAAGCCATTTTATTATTTTTTTTCAAAGCATATGTGTTTTAATGACAAAAGTACTAAATATTCACTGACCCAGATTGTGCAGTGTGATTTTGTACACAATAAACCTCTGTGATCTCATTGGCTACTACTCTTCTCCTCACTCAGTTTGTTCCAGGCACACTGGTCCCTTGATTGTTCATTGACCATGTTAGATATACATCCACCTACAGGACTTTGTACTTGCTTTTCTCTCTGCCTGGTATATTCTTGCCCTGAAAATCTTAATGGCTCTTTCTCTCATTTCTTTCAGGTAATTTTCAGCTATTGACTTCTCAAGGAGATATTCTTTGTCCACCTCATTTAAAATAGCAGTATCAGTGCTCAACTGCCAGCAGTTTCTCTTCCCCTTCTTGGCTCTTTTGTTTTTTTCCTTCACAATATTTCTCATCATATGAAATAGTATGCATGGTTGTTGTATGTGTAGGTAAATGTGAGCCAGAAATTGTTTGTTTATATTATTGCTATATTTCCAGCATCCAAAACAGTGTCTAAAATATAGTAGATGTTCAGGATGTATTAGTATGATAAATGAATGATTGTAGAAAATATTAAAAAAAATTAAGAGGAGCAAAGAGAAGAAAAGAAGACATTCATAATCCCACAACCTGGAAATAATTATTGTTATCACTTTGGTGTATGTTTATGCACATATCCACAAACACACATACACACATGCCTATAACACAAGGTATAGTAGTAGTGATAAATTTACTGGTAAAAGAGGTAGTAAGAAATAAGTGGCATTCAGACAGGTAACCAGCCATCTGACTCCACAGTTACAGTTTCTATGAGTAAAGAATTCAGGAATATCTTAGCTGAATGAGTGAAGACTCAACGTCTCTACTGAACCTGCAATCAAGATGCCAATCAGCCTGCAGTCATCTGAAGGCTTGATCAAGATTGGCAGCCCCACTTCCAAGACGACTCACTCATATCTTGGCAAGTTATGCTGGCTATCGGAAGGAGACCTCAGTTCCTTGCCATGTTGGCCTCTCCATGGAGCTGGCTAAGTGTTCTTAAAAGAAAAAAATCAGCTGGTCTTTCAAAGAGTGAGTCATTCAGGAAAGAAAGAGAAAGGAGGAAGCAACAGTGGCTTTTATTACCTGGTCTTAGAAGTACACAGTTGTCACTTCTGCTTAATTTCATTTATTACAAGAGAGTCACAAAGTATAGCTCACAGTCAAAGGTAGGGGAATTAGGCTCCATATTTTGAAGGAAAGTGCATCAAATAATAATTTGCAGAAATCTTTTTAAACCAGGACACTGACTAAAATATGTTTAAAAGAACATAGTTAACAGTGAGACTAGGGATCATTCCCAACTCAAGAACAAATGAAAGCAAATGTACTGCAGACTAAAACAAATCATACTGAGCCTCTTGGAATTAAAAAAAAAAACAGTCATCATTTCCAAAACAGAGGAAGACTTTTGTGGAAAGTATGTGGAATAAATTCTGAACAAAAACCGCATTAATATCATAGGAGAATGTTTTGGAATTCTGGGTAGATCACAGGGATAAGGGATGATGAAGAGCTAACCCCATAGAGTTCTTCAAACCAGAAGGCAACAGCACTTCAAAGCTATGGAAGTAGTGCCACAGGGAAACCACAAACATGTCTTTATTTTCTCTAGTGTTTTATGACAAATATCCCTAAAAAGATTATAGACTTGCTTTGATATAAGGTGATAATACTTAAAGTGAAAGGATTAAGTCTGGAAGAGAGGGTAAGGGATATAAGAGAAATTAAATAGCTTCATCAAAGACCTTTTCATGGTGAAGAGAAATGGTAGCAAAACAAAAACAAGTTTTATGAGGAAAATACATAGCCAAATCAAACAAAATGCCCACAAATCAAGATAAATACATCTAGCCCAAGTTTTTAAAAAGTTGGCAAGCTCATCTAAAAGAGAGGATTTATTAAAGTTAAAACCAAAGAATAACTTCAATAGGGAAAATATATATTCCTCAAAGTAATAATGTTGGTCCCAAATGCAACAGTTGCCTTAAGCTTGGAAATACACAAGCGAGTTCCCTGACTACAGACATCCAAAAGGCTCAGCAGATATCCATGACTCAATGAAACTATGAGCCATGCCGTGTAGGGCCTCCCAAGGTGGAAGGGTCATGGTGGAGAGTTCTGACAAAATGTGGTCCACTGGAGAAAGGAATGGCAAACCACTTAAGTATTCTTGCCTTGAGAACCTCATAAACTGTATGAAAAAGCAAAAAGATATGACACTGAAACATGAACTCCCGAGGTCAGTAGGTTTCCAATATGTTACTGGAGAAGAGTGGAGAAATAACTCAAGAAAGAATGATGAGATGGAAACAAAGTGAAAACAATACTCAGCTGGGGGTGTGACTGGTGATGGAAGTAAAGTTTGATGCTGTAAAGAGCAATAGTGGATAAGAACCTGGAATGTTAGATCCATGAATCAAGGTAAATTGGAAGTGGTCAAACAGGAGATGAGAAGAGTGAACATCGACATTCTACGTAACAGTGAACTAAAATGGATCTGAATGGACAATGTTAGTTCAGATGACCATTACAGCTACTTTAATTTAGATAACCGATATGTCAAGCTGGATTTAGAAAAGGCAGAGGAACCAGAGATCAAATTGCCAACATCCACTGGATCATTGAAAAAGCAAGAGAATTCCAGAAAAAAAAACATATACTTCTGTTTTATTGATTATGCCAATGCCTTTGACTGTGTAGCTCACAATAAACTGTTGAAAATGCTTAGAGATGAGTATACCAGACCACCTTACCTGCCTCCTGAGAAATCTGTATGCAAGTCGAGAAGCAACAGTTAGAACCAGCCATGGAACAAAAGACTGGTTCCAAATTGGGAAAGGAGTACATCAAGGCGGTATATTGTCACCCTGGTTATTTAACTTATATGCAGACTACATCATGTGAAATGCTGGGTTGGATGAAGCACAAGCTGGAATCAAGATTGCTGGGAGAAATACCAATAACCTCAAATACGCAGATGATACAACCCTTATGGCAGAAAGTGCGGTGGAACTAAAAAGCCTCTTGATGAAAGTGAAAGAGGAGAGAGAAAAAGCTGGCTTAAAATCCAACATTCAAAAAACAAAGATCATGGCATCTGGTCCCATCACTTCATGGAAAATATATGGAAACAGTGAGAGACTTTATTTTGGGGAGCTCCAAAATCACTGCAGATGGTGACTACAGCCATGAAATTAAAATGCTTGCTTCTTGGAAGAAAATCTATGACCAACCTAGACAGCATATTAAAAAGCAGAAACATTACTTTGCTGGCAAAGTCCATCATTTCAAAGCTATAGTTTTTCCAGTAGTTATGTATGGATGTGAGAGTTGGACTATAAAGAAAGCTTAGCACAGAAGAACTGATGCTTTTGAACTGTGATGTTGGAGAAGACTCTTGAGAGTCCCTTGGACTACAAGGAGATCAAACCAGTCAATCCTGAAGAAAATCAGTCCTGAATATTCATTGGAAGGACTGATGCTGAAGCTTAAGCTCAAATACTTTGGCTACTTGATGCAAAGAACTGACTCATTGGAAAAGACCCTTATGATGGAAAAGATTGAAGGCAGGAGGGAAAGGGGATGACAGAGGATGAGATGGTTGGATGGCATCACTGACTCGATGGACATGAGTTTGAATAAGCTCTGGGAGTTGGTGATGGACAGGGAAGCCTGGTGTGCTGTAGTCTATGGAGTCATAAAGAGTTGGACCCGACTGAGCGACTGAACTGAACTGAATATATTAAAAATAAGAGACTTATGTACTGACTATAACATAACATTTTAACTTATTCAGAATTGTCTATTGTGTCATAGTTTTTCCATTCCTTATACCTAGATTCCATTGACCATATACACTTACTAAAAATACAGGTGATTTATGCACTTTGAGTTGCAGCTTTTGCTGAAAGTATATTAAAAGCACCCATACTCCCTTTTATTTGCCTTATACAACCTTTCCCAATTCCAGCTTTTCTCTTCAGTTTTGCTCTGCAATTTTCTAAACACAACGACTTAAGCTTTAGATAAGGGAACAAATGATTCCATATAAAGAACATGTTGTCAATCATTATTCAATTACAGTATTTCTGCTGGCTGAGTATACCCACATCAACTAACCTATCATAAGCTTGATAAGTGTGGTCTCACATTATAAAAACTAATTTTCAAAAATTTGTTCAATTAGCTATATCCTACATACAGAGGAATACATAAATCACATATACAATGTAACTGCTACCAATACCAAGGAACAAAACATTGCCAGCACTCCAGAGGACCCCAAAAATGCCTCCCAATTACAGCATTTTTTCTAGAGTATCCACTATCCTGACTCATGCATGTTTCTCTAAACACCATATAGCTTAATTTTTATGAATTTTGTATAAATTTGTATAAGATTATATTTTGTGAGTTTTATATAAATAGAATATTACTGGTCATATTTCCATTATGTCTCATTTCTTTTACTCAGTATCACGTTTGTGAGATACATGCATGCTGCCTAGAGCACTTTTAATATATCTCTTTTCATTGTATACTGTTTCAGGACACACATGTAATGCAATTTGCTCATTCTCTTCTTGATAAACCTCTAGGGATTTTTCCAGTTAATAATTACCATGGACACAACTGGGTAAACTCTTAATTCATGAATCCTGGTGTTCATAAGCAAGAGTTTTCCTGAAGTATATAACTAAATATGAAATTGTTGTCAAAGGGTATGTGACTATCCAAGTTTACAATACAATGCTTAAATGTTTTTGTTAAATGGCTGCATCAATATACATACCCAGCAGCAATGCAGGAGATTTTGTTGATACAGGTCTTCCTTTAGTACTAGTATTAAATACTTTTTAAAAGGCTTCCAATATAATGCATGTAAAAAGAAGGATTTCATTGAAGTCCTAATTTCAAGCCCTTGATTACTTATGAGATTCAGCATTTTTTTTTTTTCATATGTTGAGTGGACTTTTAAACTTCTTTTTGGAAGACATTGAGAGTGATGGTGAGTGTGGATAATCAAATTTCCAATTCCTTGTTCCTGGAGATCAGGCATCAAATATTAATCATTGGTTTCAATACATATACTGTATCATGTAAGACAGCACCTGACTCAGGCTGCCATACCTGAACAAGGCACTCTAGCAGAACTTTAATAAACCATTCTAACTTTATATCAGGTTAGTGCTAGTTTCTTCTGAATATTGAAGTATATGGTGAATCCAGGGAATCACACTGTTATGCACTTATTGTCACATCTCCTTTGCCATATGACTGATCTTACGGTCTGAGGTAATAAAATGCCAAATACTGTATGGATAGATTAGAAATTCTGTAAACATTCGGATGGTGATGGAAGAAAGGCAAAGTCATACCTAGAGTAGGTGTCAATTTAAATAAAGAAGAATCACTAATTCATCTAGGGTGGAAGGTCTTTAATATAATCAACCTGGCCTCTAGTTTCAGACTAGTCTCTTGAATAAATGGTTCCATATTTAGGGCTTAGCATTGAATTTTGCTTCTGGTAGATGAGGCACTCAGCAGTAGCAATAGCTAGATGAACACTGAAGAGAGGGGAGCCCATATTATTGAGCTATGTATAACCCTTATTTCTGCTACCGCACCCACTTTATTATGGTCAGTATGTGAAATCATGAAGGAGAAAGTCTCCCTGATATCCATGAGTCATTCAGTTCATCTTGCATTTAAGAGTTAAATGCTGTCATGTGGCTTCTAACAGTCCAAAATCCCATCATCCCTTTAAGAGCATCTCCTGTGGAGCTCAGTTCAATGGCAGTCTCCCCCACTGTCAACCCTAAACCACAGAGATCACTTGTCACTGAACTTCTTAAATACGTAGGTGCCTACATCACCAGTGTGAATCCTACTTATCTGGGCCTCTAACTTCTTTCTCACAGTTTTTCAAAAGACTTCTGGCATCTTTATATCATTTACTCTTTGCCATTATCTTTGTCCAAGCTTTAAGGAGCCGTCCCGAAGGAGTTCTATGAAGTGTTCCTGGCACCTTTGTCAGAACATTGGATCCTGAGTCGTATGTGCCTGCCTCACAGCTATAAATTTTCCCTTATATAGATTTATATTCCACCACCTAGTCCAATCTAATACTCCCATGATTATTCTGTCTCATTTCTTCTGGCATATCTGCCTGATTCTGCAATTATTTTAGTGTGTAAGTTATTTCTTCCTGCCACAAGGATTTAATTTTAGTTCAGGCTGCGCTGAAACCTGATCCTGGTTTTGACGTGGAGGCAGTGGGGAGAAGAGGGGCCAGATCTTAAGGAAGACAAACATCATCTTGCAAGGCACCTGGCTAAGGTGAGGTTTTTGAAATCCTCAGGTCAGGGAAGCTGCTCATTTCTAACAAGGGACAGAAGACAGCTAATATTTGTGCAAAATATTAGAGGAAATCTGGAGATTCAAGATTCTTAAGCTTGTCACTTAAGTATGATCATTCCCTGTTTCCAGGTCCATTTTGTTCCTCTTTTATAGACCTAGCTTTGCCATAGGAGATCATTCAGATGGTCATTTTTGCTGCTCTGCCACCCTTCAATTAGATACTGAAAGTCAGCTGTAGTATATGAATCTACACTACATGCCACCAAAGGGGACATCTGTCTTTCATAACATGGCTTGAGTTAATATTTGGCTGGCCTGAGCATGCCATTTTCTTTTTTCTTTTTCTTATTTTTTTTTGAAACTTCCAAAAGAATTAACAACAGCTAGCCTACTTCATAATTTTTATAATTACAATTGCAATCATACAATTTATATGCCATAGCAAAGCATAACCTAATGCTTTGTAGTCTATCTGTGACTTATTCCAATCAAGAACAGGTGGAGGTTTTAAGTAATAGTGGTACTATTGCCAATGGTTATTTCTGTCACTTACTAACAGCAATGGACTTATTGACATACGATCAGTGAATGATCCAACCGTAAAATTCTATATCAGGGTTCTCCTTTTAGAGCAATTCTTGGTGACAACTATGAGCATGAGTTCTCTCCAAAGCAGTTGTTGTTTAGTTGCTAAATCATGCCCAGTTCTTTTGCAAACCATGGACTGTATCCCACCAGGCTTCTCTGTCCATGGGATTTTCCAGGCAAGAATATTGGTGTGAGTTGCCATTTCCTACTCCAGGAGATCTTCCCAACCCAGGAATCAAACCCAGGGCATTTGTGCATTGGAAGGAAGATTCTTTACCACTGAGCCACCAGGGAAGACCCACATCTCCCAACCCCTGCAATTCCCCCATCCCCAGCCAAAGCAGACCTTGAGATAAAGGGTTATATATGATTAGTTGGGAATATGTTCCCAGGGAGCAGTAGGGCATTCAGGGTAAGGAAATATATATATATATATATATATATATATAAAATATAGTATATATAATATATAAAATATATAATATAAAAGGATGAGTTATTGAGTTAGCTACTAACATAAGTAATAGTTACATAGAAACCACGATCTCTAAGATGACTGAAATGCATTCCAGAAACATGTGCTTTGGAAAGAGAAAAATAAGTTTTAGACAGAGGCTTCAGTCAAGTATCAATATCAGTTCAGTTCAGTTCAGCTCAGTCACTTAGTCCTGTTCTACTGTTTGTGAGCCTGTGGATTGCAGCACACCAGGCTTCCCTGTCCATCACCAACTCCTGGAGCCTACTCAAACTCAGGTCCATCACGTCGGTGATGTCACCCAACCATCTCATCCTCTTCTCCTACCTTCAATCTTTCCCAGCATCAGGGTCTTTTCCAATGAGTCAATTCTTCACATCAAGTGGCCAAAGATTGGAGTTTCAGCTTCAGCATCAGTCCTTCCAATGGATATTCAGGACTGATTTCCTTTAAGATGGACTGGTTGGATCTCCTTGCAGTCCAAGGGACCCTCAAGAGTCTTCTCCAACACCACAGTTCAAAAGCATCAATTCTTCTGCGCTCAGCTTTCTTTATAGTCCAACTATCACATCCATACATAACTACTGGAAAAACCATAGCTTTGACTAGTTGGACCTTTGTTGGTAAAGTAATGTCTGCTTTTTAATATGCTGTCTAAATTGATCATGACTTTTCTTCCAAGAAACCAATGTCTTTTAATTTCATGGCTGAAGTCACCGTCTGCAGTGACTTTGGAGCCCAATAAAATAAAGTCTGTGACTGTTTCCATTGTTTCCCCATCTATTTGCCATGAAGTGATGGGACCAGTGCCATCTTAGCTTTCTGAATGTTGAGTTTTAAGCTAGCATTTTCACTCTCCTCTTTCACTTTCATCAAGAGGTTCTGTAGTTACACCTCACTTTCTGCCATAAGGGTGGTGTCATCTGCATATATGAGGTCATTACTATTTCTCCCAGTAATTTTGATTCCAGTTTGTGCTTCATCTAGCCCAGCACTTCACATGATGCACTCTGCATATTAGTTAAATAAGCAGGTTGACAATATATAGCCTTGATGTACTCCCTTCCCAATTTGGAACAGTCTATTGTTCCATGGCTGGTTCTAACTGTTGCTTCTTGGCCTGCATATGGATTTCTCAGGTGGCAGGCAAGGTCGTCTGGTATTCTCATCTCTTTAAGAATTTTCCCCATTTGTTGTGATCCACAAAGGCAAAGGCTTTGGTGTGGTCAATAAAAGAACAGTAGATGTTTTTCTGGAACTCTCTTGCTTTTTCAATGATCCAGTGGATGTTGGCAATGTGATCTCTTGTTCCTCTGCTTTTTATAAATCCAGCTTGAACATCTGGAAGTTCACAGTTCATGTACTGTTAAAGCCTGACTTGGAGAATTTTGAGCATCCATTTGCTAGCAATGAGTGCAATTCTGCAGTAGTTTGAACATTATCGGGCATTGCCTTTCTTTGGGAGTGGAATGAAAACTGACCTTTTCCAGTCCTGTGGCCACTGATGATTTCCAGATTTGCTGGCATATTGAGTGCAACACTTTCACCACATCATCTTTTAAGGTTTGGAATATCTCAACTGGAATTCCATTACCTCCACTAGCTTTGTTCATTGTGATGCTTTCTAAGGCCCACTTGGCTTCACATTCCAAGATATCTGGCTCTAGGTGAGTGATCACACTATCGTGGTTATCTGGGTCATGGAGATCTTTTTTGTAAAGCTCTTCTGTGTATTCTTGCCACCTCTTCTTAATGTCTTCGGCTTCTTTTAGGTCCATACCAATCTGTCCTTTAATGATCCCATCTGCTCATGGAATGTTCCCTTGGTATCTCTAATTTTCTTGAAGAGATCTCTAATCATTCCCATTCTACTGTTTTCCTCTATTTATTTGCATGGATCACTGAGGAAGGCTTTCTTATCTCTCCTTGCTATTCTTTGGAACTCTGCAAACACATGGTTATATCTTTCCTTTTCTCCTTTGCCTTTCACTTCTCTTCTCACAGCTATTTGTAAGACCTCCTCAAACAACCATTTTGCTTTTTTGCATTTATTGTTCTTGGGGATGGTCTTGATCACTGCCTACTGTACAATGCCAGGAACCTCCATCCATAGTTCTTCAGGCACTCTGTCTATCAGATCTAACCCCTTGGGTCTATTTGTCACTTTCACTGTATAATCGTAAGGGATTTGATTTAGGTCATATCTGAATTGTCTAGTGATTTTCCTTACTTTCTTCAATTTAAGTCTGAATTTGTCAATAAGGCATTCATAATCTGAGCCACAGTCAGCTCCTGGTCTTGTTTTTGCTGACCGTATAGAGCTTCTCCATCCTTGGCTGCAAAGAATATAATCAATCTGATTTCGGTGTTGACGATCTGGTGATGTCTATGTGTAGAGACTTCTCTTGTGTTGTTGGAAGAGGGTGTTTGCTATGACCAGTGCGTTCTCTTGACAAAACTGTGTTAGCCTTTGCCCTGCTTCATTCTGTACTCCAAGCCCAAATTTGCCTGTTACTCCAGGTATCTCTTGACTTCCTGCTTTTGCCTTCTGGCCCCCTATAATGAAGAGGACATCTTTTTTGGGTGTAGTTCTTGAAGTTCTTGTAGGTCTTCATAGTACCATTCAACTTCAGTTTCTTCAGCATTACTAGTTGGGGCATAGACTTGGATTTCTGTGATATTGAATGGTTTTCTTTGGAAATGAACAGAGATCATTTGGTCATTTTTGAGATTGCATTCAAGTACTGCATTTCAGACTCTTGTTAACTATGATGGCTACTCCATTTCTTCTTAGTATGAACATGCTGGGCATTAATTTGCCTTCATTTGTGTGTTGCTCACACATGACTACTAAGTAGTTTCCTAAAAGCTCCTATACTGTGGAACCAGATAAACCCCAGGATAAAGAACAAAGAGAAGTAAAGTGAGTAAAGTAAAGTAAAGAAGTAAAGTGAGACACAGTCAGTCTGAACCTGTATAAATCTGGCTGAACTGGATATTGTATCAGTGGCTAGAATAAACAATGAGGTGAAAAGTATTTGAAAAGGTGCAAAAATGGTATCAAATAAAACCATCCACTCAAGCTTTTGCCCATGTTACAACTCAGTTAGTCAATTTAAAAGTCTAATCTCATAGCTGTATTAAATATGATTAAGGGAGGTTGGTATATGTCATATACCCCAGTATCACTTATTTAAGTTTGAGAACTGGGAGATAGAGTGAGGGAAAAGGACTTTTCCTATAAATGTTTAATTAATTGTCTTTAAATGTTAATTTAACTGAAGTTATAATGTTATGTTGTCTGGTCATCAGTACTTATCTAGTTAGCACCTGCTGGTGCATATGGTTGAGCATTTTGAGAAGCCTAGTAAAACTTCTGCAGTACCTGACAGGAGAGATGTGGCTCTGGATAGAGCCCCTCAGTGCTTCCACATGACTTTCTGCCAGAGGCTGTACAGCTTATAGACTTCTCCTCATCAAAACCAGCCATCTACCACAGTGCTCCCTTTACTCAAAGGAGATTCATGCATTTGTAGTAAACTATGTTGCTTCACCATTTTTTTCCTAAAATTGTTATTGATTCTATATATATATATAAATTTATATATATATAATTATATATAATATATATAATATAAATTTATATTATATATATATATATATATATATATATATATATATATATATATGAGAATGCTTTTGGAGTTAGAAATGGCATAGTGAATCCAGTTTTTTTTTTCAAAGTGGATAAGATTTTAACCAGCATTGTTTATCGAAAAAATTGCATTTTCTTAATGATCTTAAAAACAAACTCTATCATATACCACCTGCCTATATGTAATTTGGCCTCTCTTTATACTCTCAATTCATTGTCATTGCAATGTCTATTTCTGTACTAGTATCACACTGTCTGAAGTATTATAGCATTATAATATGTTTTAACATCTAGTTGGTCAGTCCCTCAGTAATTATTGTCAGTTTTCTGGATTCTTTAAATTTTTGGTCATGTACTATGTGCTGAGAATTCTTAGAGGTACTTGGTATATGTATGTGTCCCTGTCATTATAGCACTTACATTTTAGTGACTATTCTAATAAATAGGCTCATATTATTATTCTTGTATGTAAATTGGAAAATAATTCTGTCAAGTGTTCTTTCTCCCAAATTCTAGAACGAGTTTGACATAACTACAGACTTTATAGACTTAGAAAATTTGATATTATTTCAATATTAAATCTTCATACCAAAGATCTGATTCTCCATTAATTGATGTCTTTACTTTTGTCCCTTAATAGGGTTTTAGATCTTAATATATATATCGATTCCAGGGTAATCTATATGTTTTTGCTGTTATCACTAAAGTAAATACCTTTGATAAGCTTCCTACTTGGTTAGTGAACTTAGTGAAAGTCACTCAGTCATGTCCAACTCTTTACGAACCAATGGACTACATAGTCCATGGAATTCTCCAGGCCAGAATACTGGAGTGGGTAGCCTTTCCCTTCTCCAGGGGATCTCCTCAACCTAGGTATTGAACCCCAGTCTCCCAAATTGCAGGCAGATTTTTTACCAGCTAAGCCACAGGGGAAGCCCTCCTACTTGGTTACTACCGGTAAATTTTTATCTAGATGCTCTATATTATTTCCAAAGTTTTTGATATAGTTTATCAAATCATTGAGATTTACAGATACATGATCATATGATTAGTAGGTAATGGTAATTTTGCCTTTTTCTAATTTTGTACTCCTTATTTTATAATTTTTACTAAAATTCATTGGCTGCTATTTACAATCATGGTTAAATAGCAGTGTTGAAACCATTCTTGTTCTAGATTTTAATTGAAATATTTTCAATGTATCATTAAGCATAATGTCAATAATTTGAGAGGTATAATTTTCTTAATTTTAAGAAAATATCCTTTTACTTATTTAGTTATATATAGTCATAATATATTTTGGCTGCTGGAAATGCCTTTCCAGCAACCACAAAAATAAGTACATGGCTTTTTCCCCTTTGCTTTATAGTGAGCAATAGAAATAGATTTCTTAACATGATCATATTTACTCACTTAGTCATAGCATGCTATTCTTTGAATATATCTCTATATGTAATTTTCTCATATTCTGTTTAGAAACTTTGTATCTACATTAATTAGTGAAACTGCATTGTAGTGTTCCTTTTGAATATTAGTTTTGTCAAGTAATTTGCTGGTTTCAAAAAATTGGGGAAATTTTCTTTCTTTTAATAATTTGTAGAACAATAATAAGTAGCCATTACTTAAAAGTTGAATAAACACATCTGTAAACAGGCATTCTCAGGCAGTATTGATAGATATATAGGTTGGCACAGATTTTCTAAGGGAGATTTGGCAATATATGACAAAATTCCAATTCTAATAATTTATCTTACAGAAATTTTCAAAAATGCATGCACAAAAATGTTTATTACATTCCAGAAAACAATTAGAAATAATATAAATATTAGCATCAGAAAAGGTAGATGAAGCCATTAAGTCCTGGATTATATTGGCATCCATGTAGGAGGAAACATAAGAAAACAAAAGGGTTTATGAAAGGTTTTACATTTTTTTGTTTACATTTTACTACTTTTTAATGTATTTCTTATACTATGCTGAGAAAATATTCTATAATTTTATTATATTCCTGAAATTATTAATTTTTTGCCTAAGGTATTTTCATCTATATAGTTATATACATTTTGTCTAATTGTTCTGGAAAGCAGAGATGTGCAATATAAATCAATATAGTTTTATAGCAAATTATTATATTTTAAGAAAAGTTCAACATATTATTAATGAAATACTTCAGTATATAATATGCTATATTATTCAGTCCATGAATTTACATGACAGTTAAATTTTCACTGTAGCATTTAACTTTCATGAATATAAAGTGACAATTTCAAAACACTTAATGTTTTTAATTAATTTTTGCCTTATTTGACAATAATACAGCTATTATATATATTTATATACAATAATATATATATAATATGTATGATATTTATACATACATAGCTTGCTTTCTTTGTTCTCATTTATTTGATTTAATTGTTTAAGTTTTTCCTTTCTACCTTTAAGTTTTGGGTGCATGTCTTTTAGGTAAATTATGGTTAGAACTGGTTTTTCATCCAAGTTGTGAATTTTTTATTTATTATGCTTCTCAATTTTCATTTATGCTAAAAATCTATAAATTTGGTCTTACTGTTGTTGCCTTCTTTTATGTTTTCTTTCTATGTTTGGTTTTTCATTTATTTTCTAACTTTTGGTACATGATTGTGTTTCCAGTTATTTATCTCTCTGGGAGTTTGAGAAATACATCCTTCCTTTTTGGTTCTTCCAGTGATATGTTATAATTTTAAATAGAGTGCACAAAATATATTGAACTGTTTGCCATTTTCAGAAACAGTGAAATCCATTGACTTTGCAGCATGAGAAACTTAGCACTTTGCATTTCCATCCACTTTTATTTATTATGCTTCTCAATTTTCATTTATGCTAAAAATCTATAAATTTGGTCTTACTGTTGTTGCCTTCTTTTATGTTTTCTTTCTACGTTTGGTTTTTCATTTATTTTCTAACTTTTGGTACATGATTGTGTTTCCAGTTATTTATCTCTCTGGGAGTTTGAGAAATACATCCTTCCTTTTTGGTTCTTCCAGTGATATGTTATAATTTTAAATAGAGTGCACAAAATATATTGAACTGTTTGCCATTTTCAGAAACAGTGAAATCCATTGACTTTGCAGCATGAGAAACTTAGCACTTTGCATTTCCATCCACTTCTTATCTTTTATTCTTAGATTGTAGATTTTGAAGTTTTTGTCCAAGAATAAATCAAGAAGGGTTTTGTAACAATTCTTAAAATTGATTAAATTAATTTGTGACATGGATTTCATGTTCATTATTGTTTGTTTCTTTCATGCCTCAATTTCCTATTCACTGATTTACTGTGTTATCAATTTATTTCTGTTGGATAGATTATATCAACTAGATTTATCAAAAGATGTGACAGAATTGATGTATTTGCTGATTTCCTGTATATGCAGGGATATATTTAAACTCCATTATGGTATTTTAAAACATGTATGGCAAACTGGGAGGATATAAACTGTCAGGACCATGTCACTGTGCCCTAAAATTCTCTGTAAATGTTTGTTTCTTTCTGGTATCTTATGCTGCTGAGGAAAACTCTTATTTAGATGATTTGCTTCATTTTCCAGAATTTTCAGAGTCCTTCTTTATTCTTTTATTTTTTCACATAAATTTATTTATTTTAATTGGAGGTTAATTACTTTACAATATTGTATTGGTTTTGCCATACATTGACATGAATCTGCTGCAGGTGTACATGTGTTCCCCATCCTGAACCACTCTCCCACAGAGTCCAAAAGACTGTTCTATACGCCTGTGTCTCTTTTGCTGTCTCACATACAGGGTTATCATTACCATTTTTATAAGTTCCACCTATATATGTGTTAGTATACTGTATTGGTGTTTTTTCTTTATGGCTTACTTCACTCTGTATAATAGGCTCCAGTTTCATCCACCTCATTAGAACTGATTCAAATGTATTATTTTAATGGTTGAGTAATACTCCACTGTGTATATGTACCACAGTTTTCTTATCCATTCATCTGCTAATGAAAATCTAGGTTGCTTCCATGTCCTGGCTGTTATAAACAATGATGCAATGAACTTCGGAGTTCACATGTCTCTTTCAATTCTGGTGTCCTCGGTGTGTCTACCCAGCAGTGGGATTGCTGGGTCATATGGTAGTTCTATTTGCAGTTTTTTAAGGAATCTCCACACTATTCTCCATAGTGGCCATACTAGTTTGCATTCCCACAGACAGTGTAAGAGGGTTCCCTTTTCTCCACACCCTCTCCAGCACTTATTGCTTGCAGATTTTGGTTAGCAGCCATTCTGACTGGCGGGAAATGGTACCTCATTGTGGATTTGAATTGCATTTCTCTAGATGTTGAGCATCTTTTCATGTGATTGTTAGCCATCTGTATGTCTTCTTTAAAGAAATGTCTGCTTAGTTCTTTGGCCCATTTTTTGATTGGGTCTTTTATTTTTCTGGAACTGAGCTGCAGGAGTTGCTTGTATATTTTTGAGATTACTTCTTTGTACATTGCTTTATTTGCTATTCTTTTCTCCCATTCTGAAGGCTGTCTTTTCACCTTGCTTATAGTTTCCTTTGTTGTGCAAAAGCTTTTAAGTTTAAGTAGGTCCCATTTGCTTATTTTTGCTTTTACTTCCAATATTCTTGGAGGTGGGTCATAAAGGATCTTGCTGTCATTTATGTCAGAGAGTGTTTTGCCTATGTTTTCCTCTAGGAGTTTTATAGTTTCTGGTCTTACATTTAGATCTTTTTTTTTTTTTTTTTTTAGTGGCTTGAAAAAATAGACATTTATTCTGTCACAATTATGGAGGCCACAAGTTCAAACTCAAGGTGTTGGCAGGGCCAAAGACCCTCCAAAGGCTCGAGGCGAGAAGCTGCCCTTGCCCCTTCCAGGTTCGGGCAGCTGTCAGCATTCCTTGGCTTGTGGCTGCTTTGTTCCAGTCTCTGTCTCCATCTTCACATGGCCTTCTACTTGTCTGTGCCCATGTCTTCCCTTCTCTCTCTCTCTGTCTCTCTCTCTCTCACTTTTCTTTTCATTTATTTTCATTAGTTGGAGGCTAATTTCTTTACAATATTGTAGTGGTTTTTGCCATGCATTGACATGAATCAGCCATGGATTTACATGTGTTCCCCATCCTGAACCCCCCTCCCACCTCCCTCCACATCCAATCCCTCTGGGTCATCCCAGTGCACCAGCCCTGAGCACTTCTCTCATGCATCCAACCTGGACTGGCGATCTGTTTCACACTTGATAATATACATGTTTCGATGCTATTCTCTCAGATCATCCCACCCTCGCCTTCTCCCATAGAGTCCAAAAGTCTGTTCTATACATCTGTGTCTCTTTTTACGTCTTGCATATAGGGTTATCATTACCATCTTTCAAAATTCCATATATATGCATTAATATATTGTATTGGTGTTTACCTTTCTGGCTTCTGTCACTCTGTATAATGGGCTCCAGTTTTATCCATATCACTAGAATTGATTCAAATGTATTCTTTTTAATGCCTGAGTAGTATTACATTGTGTATATGTACCATAGCTTTCTTATCCATTCGTCTGCTGATGGGCATTTAGGTTGCTTCCCTATCCTGGCTATTATAAACAGTGCTGCAATGAACATTGGGTACACATGTCTCCTTTCTGGTTTCCTCAGTGTGTATGCCCAGGAGTGGGATTGCTGGGTCAAATCGCAGTTTTGTTTCCAGTTTGGAAAAAAGACAACCTCTTTAACAAGTGGTGCTGGGAAAACTGGTCAACCACTTTAAAAGAATGAAACTAGAACACTTGTAACACCATACACAAAAATAAACTCAAAATGGATTAAAGATCTAAATGTAAGACCAGAAACTATAAAACTCCTAGAGGAAAACATAGGCAAAACACTCTCTGACATAAATGACAGCAAGATCCTTTATGACCCACCTCCAAGAATATTGGAAGTAAAAGCAAAAATAAGCAAATGGGACCTACTTAAACTTAAAAGCTTTTGCACAACAAAGGAAACTATAAGCAAGGTGAAAAGACAGCCTTCAGAATGGGAGAAAAGAATAGCAAATAAAGCAATGTACAAAGAAGTAATCTCAAAAATATACAAGCAACTCCTGCAGCTCAGTTCCAGAAAAATAAAAGACCCAATCAAAAAATGGGCCAAAGAACTAAGCAGACATTTCTTTAAAGAAGACATACAGATGGCTAACAATCACATGAAAAGATGTTCAACATCTCTCATTATCAGGGAAATGCAATTCAAATCCACAATGAGGTACCATTTCCCGCCAGTCAGAATGGCTGCTAACCAAAATCTGCAAGCAATAAGTGCTGGAGAGGGTGTGGAGAAAAGGGAACCCTCTTACACTGTCGGTGGGAATGCGAACTAGTACAGCCACTATGGACAACAGTGTGAGGATTCCTTAAAAAAAAATTGGAAATAGAACTACCATATGACCCAGCAATCCCACTCCTGGGGATACACACCTAGGAAACCAGATCTGAAAGAGACACGTGTACCCCAATGTTCATCACAGCACTGTTTATAATAGCCAGGACATGTAAGCAATCTAGATGCCCATCAGCAGACGAATGGATAGGGAAGGATAAGAAAGCTATAGTACGGTATGTTTCTATCTCTTTGTGTCCTCTTTGACTTCTTTCACCAGTGTTTTATAGTTTTCTATATACAGGTCTTTTGTTTCTTTAGGTAGATATATTCCTAAGTATTTTATTATTTTTGTTGCAGTGGTGAATGGGATTGTTTCCTTAATTTCTCCTTCTCTTTTCTCATTGATAGTGTACAGGAATGAAAGGGATTTCTGTGTGTTGATTTTATATCCTTCAACTTTACTATATTCATTGATTAGCTCTAGCAATTTTCTTGTGGAGTCTTTAGGGTTTCCTATGTAGAGGATCATGTCATCTACAAACCATGAGAGTTTTACTTCTTCTTTTCCAATCTGGATTCCTTTTATTTCTTTTTCTGCTCTGATTGCTGTAGCCAAAACTATGTTGAATAGTAGTGTTGAGAGGGGGCACACTTCTCTTTTTCCTGACTTTCAGGGAATTGCTTTCAATTTTTCACCATTGAGGTTAATGTTTCCTGAGGTTTTGTCATATATAGCTTTTATTATGTTGAGGTATGTTCATTCTATTCCTGCTTTCTGGAGGGTTTTTATCATAAATGGATGTTGAATTTTGTCAAAGGCTTTCTCTGCATCTATTGAGATAATCATATGGTTTTTATCTATTTGTGGATATTGAAGAATCCTTGCATTCCTGGGATAAAACCCACGTGGTTATGATATATGATGTTTTTAATATGTTGTTGGATTCTGTTTGCTAGAATTTTGTTCAGGGTTTTTGCATCTATGTTCATCAGTGATATTGGTCTGTAGTTTTTTTGTTTTTGTTTTTTTTTTTTTTTTTGTGTGTGTGTGTGGCATCTTTGTCTGGTTTTGGTATAAGGATGATGGTGGCCTCATAGAATGAGTTTGGAAGTTTACTTTCCTCTGCATTTTCTGGAAGAGTTTTAGCAGGATAGGTGTTAGCTCTTCTCTAAATTTTTGGTAGAATTCAGCTGTGAAGTCGTCTGGTCCTTGGCTTTTGTTTACTGGAAGTTTTCTGATTACAGTTTCATTTTCCATGCTTGTGATGTGTCTGGTAAGAATTTTTATTTCTTCCTGGTTCAGTTTTGCAAAGTTGTACTTTTCTAAGGATTCATCCATTTCTTCCAAGTTGTCCACTTTATTTGCATATAGTTGCTGATAGTAGTCTCTTATGACCCTTTGTATTTCTGTGTTGACTGTTGTGATCTGTCCATTTTCTTTTCTAATTTTGTTGATTTGATTCTTCTCCCTTTGTTTCTTGATGAAGCTGGGTAATTGTTTATCTTCTCAAAGAACCTACTTTTGGTTTTGTTGATTTTTGATATGGTCTCTTTTGTTTCTTTTGCATTTATTTCTGCCCTACCTTTTAAGATTTATTTCCTTCTCCTAACCCTGGGGTTCTTCATTTCTTCCTTTTCTAGTTGCTTTAGGTGTAGAGTTAGGTTATTTATTCGACTTTTTTCTTGTTTACTGAGGTATTCTTGTATTGCTATGAACCTTCCCCTTAGCACTGCTTTTACAGTGTCCCATAGGTTTTGGGTTGTTGTGTTTTCACTTTCATTCTTTTCTGTGCATATTTTGATTTATGTTTTTTTTTTTTTTATTTCTTCTGTGATTTGTTGGTTGTTCAGCAGAGTGTTGTTCAGCCTCCGTATGTTGGAATTTTTAATAGTTTTTCTCCTTTAATTGACATCTACTCTTACTGCATTGTAGTCAGAAAAGATGCTTGGAATGATTTCAGTTTTTTTTTTTTTTTTTAATTTACCAAGGCTAGATTTATGGCCCAGGATGTGATCTATCCTGGAGAATGTTCCATTGGCGCTTGAAAAAAAGTTCAAATTCATTGTTTTGGGGTGATATATCCTATAGATATCAATTAGGTCTAACTGGTCTATTATATCATTTAAATTTTGTGTTTCCGTGTTAATTTTCTATTTAGTTGATCTGTCCATAGGTGTGAGTGTGGTATTAAAGTCTCCCACTATTATTGTTATTGCTCATTTCCCCTTTCATACTTGTTAGCATCTGTCTGACATATTGTGGTGCTCCTATGTTGGGTGCATATATATTTATGATTGTTATATTTTCTTCTTGGATTGATCCTTTGGTCATAATGTAGTGTCCTCCTTTGTCTCTTTTCACAGCCTTTGTTTTAAAGTCTATTTTATGTCTTATGAGTATTGCGACTCTTGCTTTCTTTTGTTCTCTATTTGCATGGAATATCTTTTTCCAGTCCTTCACTTTCAGTCTGTATGTGTCCCGTGTTTCAAGGTGGATCGCTTGTAGACAACATATACAGGGATCTTGTGTATGTATCCATTAAGCCAGTCTTTGTCTTTTGGTTGGGACATTCAACCCATTTACATTTAAGGTAATTATTGATAAGTATGATCCTGTTGCCATTTACTTTATCATTTTGGGTTCGAGTTTATAAACCCTTTCTGTGTTTCCTGTCTAGAGAAGATCCTTTAGCATTTGTTGGAGAGCTGGTTTGGTGGTGCTGAATTCCCTGAGCTTTTGCTTGTCTGTCAAGCTTTTGATTTCTCCTTCATATTTGAATGAGATCCTTGCTGAGTACAGCAATCTGGGCTGTAGGTTTCTTTTCTTTCATCACTTTAAGTATGTCCTGCCATTCCCTTCTGGCCTGAAGAGTTTGTATTGAAAGATCAGCTGTTATCCTTGTGGGGATCCCTTTGTGGGTTAATTGTTGTTTTTCCCTTGCTGCTTTTAATATTTGTTCTTTGTGTTTGATCTTTTTAAATTTGATTCATATGTGTCTTGGGGTTTCTCGCCTTGAGTGTATCCTGTTTGGCGCTCTCTGTTTGGACTTGGATGATTATTTCCTTTCCCATTTTAGGGAAGTTTTAAAGTATTTAAGTATTTAAATATTAAATTAAAGTATTTAAAGTATTTACTTTAAAGTTTTAAAGTATTTTCTCATGGTCTTTCTTTTTGTCTTCTTTGTCTGGGATTCCTATGATTCGAATGTTGGGGCATTTAACCTTGCCCCAGAGGTCTCTGTGGTTTTCCTCATTTCTTTTAGCTCTTTCTTTCTTTCTTTTTTTTTTTTCCCTCTCTGTTTCATTTATGTCTACCATTCTATCTTCTACTTCACTTACCCTATCTTCAGCCTCCGTTATTCTACTGTTCTTCCCTTCAGAGTGTCTTTGATCTCATTTGTTACATTATTCTTTGTATATTGACTCTTTTTTATTTCTTCTAGGTCCTTGTTAAACTGTTCTTGAATCTTCTCGATCCTTGTCTCCAGGCTGTTTATCTGTAACTCCATTTTGTTTTCAAGATTTTGGATCATTTTCACTATCATTATTCGGAATTCTTTATCAGGTAGATTCCCTATCTATTCCTTTTTTTTTTTTTTTTTTTGGTGGGCATTTGTCCTGTTCCTTTACCTGCTGGGTATTTCTCTTCCTTTTCATCTTGTTTGGATTGCTGTGTTTGGGGTGGTCTTTCCATATTCTGGCAGTTGTGGTTCCTCTTTATTGTGGAGGTTCCTCACTGTGGGTGGGGTTGGGCAGGTGGCTTGTCAAGGTTTCCTGGTTAGGGAAGCTTGTGTTGGTGTTCTGGTGGGTGGAGCTGGATTTCTTCTCTCTGGAGTGCAATGAAGTGTCTGGTAATGAGTTTTGAGATGTCTGTGGGTTTGTTGTAACTTTGGGCAGCATGTATATTGAAGCTCAGGGCTATGTTCCTGTGTTGCTGGGGAATTTGTGTGGTATGTTTTGCTCTGGAACTTGTTGGCCCTTGGGTGGTGCTTGGTTTCAGTGTAGGTATGGAGGATTTTGATATTCTTACAATTTAATAATGTTTAGTAAATTTCAGTATTGGTGTCCATCAGATTTTGTTTCTGTTCCTTGTACATGGAAAACCCATATGAATTGACAAACCATTTCTTTCATTTTAGGAAAATTTTCTTCCATTATATACTTGACGATCTTTCCATTTTATTTATTTTGGTCTTCTGACATACATGCCAAATCTCTATTGTTTGTATTCATTAATTATATTTTTACTAATGACATTCTTTTTTGATATATATCACGGCATCAGTATAAAGTTTTCCAGTATTTTCATATGATTAATTTCATTTTATCTTGTTCATTTAGTCATTTTTACTTAAGATATTTTAACCAGATAATCCAAAATTTTCCATTAAAGCACACATTACATTATTTTAAAAACTTATTAACATCATAGACACGGATGTTGGCAATTTTTTATTAGAAATGATGAAGCAAATTTCTCAAAAATGTGTATTTTTTCCATTGGTTTGGTATGGAAAGTTCCAACATCTCTCAGAAAGCTATTGTTAATTGGTTTGAATATTCTAGTGTACAAGGTCACAGTTTATTACCACTTAAATCATCTTTACTAATTTACTTTGCTCTAGTTAATATTTCAAGGAAGGTGTGATTGATTCTGTCTTATCTTGACATTTTTGTTCATAAATTTATTGAATGTAACAGGAGATGGCAAAAGAATATACAATTCTGATTAAGAAAATGGTGGCCTGGTGCACTGGGAAGACCCAGAGGAATCGGGTGGAGAGGGAGGTGGGAGGGGGGATCGGGATTGGGAATACATGTAAATCCATGGCTGATTCATATCAATGTATGACAAAACCCACTGGAAAAAAAATAATAATAATAAAAATAAAAAGAAAAAAAGAAAATGGGGCTATAATTCAATGGGTTTAGTTGTTACTCACATTAGAGAGCATTTCAATCATATAAACAACAAAATGTAATCATATCCCCTTTATTATAATTTTATTCTGACAAAGGCTTCTACTTTGTAGTGACATTTAAAGTTATTTCAGTTTTGTTTGAATTTTGTTTATGTATAAGTTTTTTAAAATTCAATTTATATTCTTGTTTTGAATAAATCTCTACTACTAATAGTACATTATTAAAACTTTCCATTTTATATATATAATTGCAGTCCAGTTTTGCTGTCCCATACTCATTTATTTGTCTATGTATATGTTTGTTCCTAATGACATATATGTTCTATGTTGTTGTTTAGTTGCTCAGTCTTGTCTGACTCTTTGCCACCCCATGGACTGCAGCCTGACAGACTCCTTTGTCCATGGGATTTCCCCAGACAAGAATACTGTAGTGGATTGCAGTTTCTTCTCCAGGGAATCTTCCTGACACAGGGGTAGAACCCATGTCTCCTGCATTGGCTGGCAAATTCTTTACTGCTGAGCCATGTTCAATGTAGATAAGATTTCTCTTTAATTCTATTCTTCAAAGTTTAGCCACTGTATGGCACATAGTTTTCAATTATATTTTCAAGGCTTCCACAAAACTGCATATACAATATTATTATTTTATGGCTCTTTTCACTTTTTTACAAACTTTTAAGAATTTCCAAACATACACAACATTTGAAAGAATAATATAATTAATATCCATATAAACTGTATGTAAATACACTGTTATATGCTGCCACAGATACTTAAATTATTTCTCTCCTTCTCTTTGAATTATGCATATTTTTGCTGAATCACATGAAAGCAAGTTGGGTAGAAATTGACAGCTTGCTCCTAGAAATTTCAGCATGTGTCCTTTAAAAACAATGATATTTTTCTACTCAACCAGGCTAAAATGACTATACTCAAGAAATTTAGCATTGCTACAATCTATACTATTATCTAATATACAGGTCATATTCAAAGGTCCCAATAATATCTTATGTTGTTGTTCAGTTGCTAAAGTTCTGTAAAACTCTTTCTTACCCCCAGGACTGCAGCACACTAGGCTCCTCTGTCTTATTTAACCATCTTCTTTTTTTTTTTTTACATGAAAAGTAATTTTATTTTTAATTTACTTAAATTTTTACATGTGGATATCACCAGACGGTCAATAATGACCATTCAGTAGTCATGTATGGATGTGAGAGTTGGACCATAAAGAAGGGTGAGCATGGAAGAATTGATGCTTTCAAACTGTGGTGTTGGAGAAGACTCTTGAGAGTCTCTTGCGCTGCAAGGAGATCAAATCAGTCAATCCTAAATGAAAGCAACCCTGAACATTCATTGGAAGCACTGATGCTAAGCTGAAGCTCCAATACCTTGGCCACCTGATGCAAAAAACTGACTCATTCTAGAAAAGACACTGATGCTCGAAAAGATTGAAAACATGAGGAGGAAGGACAACAGAGGATGAGATGGTTGGATGGCATCACCAACTCCATGGACATAAGTTTGAGCAAACTCCAGGAGATGGTGAAGGACAGGGAAGCCTGGCTTGCTGCAGTCTATGGGGTCACAACGAGTTGGACATAACTGAGCAACTGAAAAACAACAAAATATTTTATATAAAAGAAACACATTTCAAAAAATTTGAATACATTTTAATTTTAATCCTTCAAGTTGGAACTGCAAATAGCAATAGAACAGAGATTATATGAAAATCTTGATTCTAATAATCTTATAGTAAATTTTTTTGCAATGAAAGCAAGAAAAATAAAGTTAATGGAACAAGTATATACTAACTTATGAATTATATATTTATTTTATTACTCCTACAAATACCACCAAACTAAACAGAAAGTCATATACATAAAATACTAATTTGGTATTTTTTGCCTTTTTAATAATTTTCAGCATATGAAAACCATAGTTATAATATTTTGATTTTATCAATATAAAGGTATAGTCCTCAAGGTAGGAGAGAAAATATTATTTTTTAACCTTTTGTTAGCTCATCTGCACATTTTCTTTATGTATAAATATGATACACATACTTCCGTTGGATCCTCCAGAACATAGGGATAGGCCTGAATTTCAATGATAGTGTGAATGTGGAAGGATTGAAAAGAAATCTTGTCAAGAGCTCCTAGAGCTAGGGCCTTCTCATGATGGAGTTGAGGGATGGATCAAAGTTACCAGGAACAAAGAGAGTTCAAGGACTTCCTCTTCACTCATATCTTTGATGGTTTGGAGGCCAGGTAAGGTGGATTTGACAGATATACAGCCTTTTAAAAATGAGATATAGTTGACATACAATAAAATTTCCTACATATGAACCAGTTCCATTCCGTGAGCACATTCATAAGACCAGTTTGTTCATAAGTCCAACAATGGTAGCCTAGCTACCCAACTAATACAATCAGCTATATAGTACTGTCCTGCAATAGGTTTACATTTCACACAAATAATATGTAAAAAAAAAAAAAAACACAAAAAATTAAAACATTTTTAATCTTATAGTGCAGTACCATGAAAAGTACAGTAGTACAGTACAATAGATGGCATAAAGAGGTTACCATCGAGTGAATAGGCAAGGAGAGTTACTGAGTGGAGGAGGGAGAGGAGTTGGGAGATGGTAGAGCTGAAGAATCTTCAGCAATAGGAGATGGAGGGCAAGCTCCAATTTCATTCACGCCTGAGGCCGATGGAATGCACAGTTGTATCTTTGAAAGCTTGCAAATTGTAGGTTTGTATATAGGGAATTTACTATATTATATCTTACAACTATACAACATAGTAATTCACAATTTTTAAAGGTTATACTATACCACTGGTTATTATAAAATATTGGCTATATTCTCTCTGTTGTACAATATATGTATGAAGCTTATAGACATAATGGTTTGTACCTCTTAATCCCCTACTTAATCCCCTCCACCTTCACTAGTTTGTTCTCTATGAGTATGTTTCCTTTTTAATATATTCACTAGTTTGTTCTAATTTTAGACTCCATATATGTGATAAAATGTAGTATGTCTTTCTCTGTCTAACATGTTTCACTTACTAAATATTCTCCAAGTCCATCCAGGTACAGTATCTCCAAGATGTATCTGGAGTCTCACATTCATTGTAGCAATATTCAAAATAACCTAGACGTCCTTTAATATAGGAATGGATAAGAAAAATATATACATTATTTGGCTAAATAAGAGCCCATTGTTTATATATATATATATATATATATATATATATATATATATATATATATATATATATATATAATTACACACACACACACACACACATACACAGCGAAGTGTTATCTAGCCTAAAAATTCTGCCTTTTGAAAAATCATGAATGAATCTGGAGGGAATAATGCTAAGTAAAAATTCACAAAGAAATATATAAGTACAATATGGTATCACTTAAATCTGAATTTTTTTTAAAGAGACCAATTCATAGGAATAGAATATTCCTAGATATTTTATTCTTTTTGTTGCAATCGTGAATGGGATTGATTGCTTAATTTCTCTTTCTGATTTTTCATTGCTAATATATAGAAATTCAAGTGATTTCTGTGCATTGATTTTGTATCCTGCAACTTTGCTAAATTTACTGATTAGCTCTAGTAATTTTCTGATGCTATCTTTAGGGTTTTCTATATACAGTATCATGTCATCTGCAGTGAGAGCTTTACTTCTTATTTTCTGATATGGATTCCTTTTATTTCTTTTTCTTCTCTGATTGCTGTAGCTAAGACTTCCAAAACTATGTTGAATACTAATGATGAAAGTGGACACCTTTGTTTTGTTACTGATCTTAGGGGGAATGCTTTCAGTTTTTCACCATTGAGAATAATGTTTCTGTAGGCTTATCATATGTGGCCTTTACTATGTCTAGGTAGATTCCTTCTATGCCCAGTTTTTGAAGAGTTTTAATCATAAATGAGTGCTGAATTTTATCAAAGGCTTTTTCTGTATCTATTGACATGATCATATGTTTTTTATCTTTAAATTTGTTAATATGGTGTATCACAATTATTGATTTGCATATATTGAAGAACGCTTGCATCCCTGGAATGAACCCAACTTGATCATGGTGTGTGAGCTTTTTGATATGTTGCTGAATTGTTTGCTAAAACTTTGTTGAGGATTTTTGCATCTATGTTCATCAGTGATATTGGCCTGTAGTTTTCTTTTTTGTGTGTTGTCTTTGTCTGGTTTTGGCATCAGGGTGATGGTGGACTCATAGAATGAGTTTGGAAGTGTTCCTTCCTCTGCAATTGTTTGAAAGAGTTTTAGAAGGATAGGCATTAAAGTGAACGCGTTTAGTCATGTCCGATTGTTTGCGACCCCATGGACTGTAGCCTACCAGGTTCCTCCATCCATGCGATTTTCCAGGCAAGAGTACTGGAGTGGATTGCCATTTCCTTCTCCAGGGTATCTTCCCAACCCAGGGATTGAATCCTGGTCTCCCACATTGCAGGCAAATGCTTTACCATCTGAGCCACCGTTTGATAGAAATGTTTGATAGAATTCTCCTGTGAAGCCATCTGGTCCCGGACTTTTGTCTTTTGGGAGATTTTTGATCACAGTCTCAATTTCAGTGCTTGTAATTGGGTTGTTCGTAATTTCTATTTCTTCCCAGTTCATTCTTGAAAGATTGAACTTTTCTAAGAATCTGTCCATTTCTTCCAGGTTATCCATCTTGTTTCCATATAGTTGTTCATAATAGTCTCTTATAATCCACCCCTAGGCATATACCCTGAGGAAACCAAAATTGAAAAAGACACATGTATCCCATTGTTTACTGCAGCACTGTTTACAATAGCTAGAACATGAAAGCAACCTAGATGTCCATCGACAGATGAATGGATAAAGAATTATGGTACATATTCACAATGGAATAGTACTCAGCCACAAAAAGAAACACTTTTGAATCAGTTCCAATGAGATAGATGAACCTAGAGCCTATTATACAGAGTGAAAGTGAAAGTGAACTCACTTAGTCATGTCCGACTCTTTGTAACCCCATGGACTGTAGCCTACCAGGCTCCTCTGCCCATGGGATTTTCCAGGCAAAAGTACTGGAATGGATTGCCATTTCCTTCTCCAGGGGATCTTCCCAACCCAGGGATCAAATCCGGATCTCCTACATTGCAAGCAGATGCTTTACAGAGTGAAGTAAGTCAGAAAGCGAAAGATAAATATTGTATTCTAACACATATACAGAATCTAGAAAAATGATATTGAAATATTTATTTACAGGGCAGCAATGGAGAAACAGATGTAGGGAATAGACTTATGGACATAGGGAGGGGGAGAAGGTGACATGTATGGAAAGAGTAACATGCAAACTTACATTACCATATGTAAAATAGATAGTCAACAGGAATTTGCTGCATGGCTCAGGAAACTCAAACAGGGTCTGTGTATCAACCTAGAGGGGTGGAATGGGGAGGGAGATGGGAGAGAGGTTCAAAAGGGAGGGGATATATGTATACCTATGGCTGATTCATGTTGAGGTTTGACAGAAAACAACAAAATTCTGTAAAGCAATTGTCCTTCAATTAAAAATAAATACTTTTAAAAAAATAATTTATTAAGAATGAAGACTGTAAAAAAAAAAAAACGAATAGAATGGTGGTTGCTAGGGAGTGGGGAAAGGGGGAAATGGCTCTATATATGTCTAAGGGTACAGTTACAATTAAATAAGTTCTAAAGATCTAATGTGCAACATGGTGCTGTGCTTAGTCGTTCAGTCATGTCTGACTCTCTGTGACCCCATGGACTGTAGCCCACCAGGGTCTTCTGTCCATGGGGATTCTCCAGGCAAGCATACTGGAGTGGGTCACCATGCCCTCCTCCAGAGGATCTTCCCAACCCAGGGATTGAACTTAGGTCTCCCACATTGCAGGTGGTTTCTTTACCCTCTGTGCCATCAGGGAAGCCTGGAAAACATGATAAATAATATAATATTGTATACCTGAAAGTTTTTGACAGTTCCTCTTAAGCATACTTATTTCCTTACAAATTGAACTACATGAGGTGATGGTTATCTTATTTATCTTGATCATGGTAGCCATTTCACAATGTATGTGTATATTAACTTATTGTGCTGTATACTTTAAATATATATATTTATACATTTTACTAAAATTAAAATGTTGAAAATATTTTAAAAACCCATACATGTAGTTTCAAATGGCCAAATTTCCTTTCTTTCTAGAGCTGTGTAATAGCCCAATTTGTGTGTGTATGTGGTATGTGTACATACCATATCTTTATCCATTCATATGTTGATGAATACTTAATATTGCTTCCATATCTTGGCAAATGTAAATAATGCTTCTATGAACATGGCGGTACATGTATCTTTTCAAATTAATATTTTTGTTTTTTTTTGTTTGTTTGCTTATATAAATATATTTATATATATAAATTTAATATAAATATATATAATTTATAATATATATTTATATAATATATAAATACATATACACACACACACACACACACACACACACACACCTAGTATTGAAAATGCTGGGTCATATGGTAGTTTTATTTTTAGTTTTTTGAGAAAACTCCCTGCTGATTTGCACAGGAGCTCCACTGATTTACATTCCCACCAAAAGCATACAAGGTTTCCCTTTTTATTTTATTTTAAATTTAGGAATCAAAAAGAATTTGACAATACACTTGATTATGTTTGTTTATAACCAGTGTAGTTAGTTATTCTGCCTCTTATTTTTTCAGGCTTTCATGATAAATATTTTTGAAGACTCTAAGCCAGTTATTTTACAGGATATTCCTCAATTTAGAAGTGTCTGTGTATTTTTGTTGCTTCATGACAAGATTTGGGGATGTATAATTTTTTTCTTAATATTTATATTTTATTGAAGTATAGTTGACTTACAATGTTTCAGGTGCACAGCAATGTGATTCAGTTATACACATACATTATTTTGGAAATTTTTTGCCTTTATAGGTTATTACAAATTGGTAGCTACAGTTCCCTGCTCTATATAGTAAAACTTTGTTGCTTGTTGCATATCTATTTTTTTAATTAAAATCAGGCATTTTTATTCATACTAAGTCAAACTAGTGGAATCAAAATGCCATATATTTTTTATTACGGCAAAAATCCATAAGTTTTCTAAAATTATATATATATATATATATATATATATATATATGTAAACACACACACACACACAAAAGCCTTTCTACTATGTTTGATAAAAGCTTGAGAAAGAACATCAAAAAAGATAAAGAAAAGATGGAGAAATTGGAACACTTAATCTGAATGAAATGGGAGCACTGGACTATATGATGATCTTTTACTTTTATCTAGATTGTTTCACTTTTTCTATTTGATATTCAGTGCTCCCATTTCATTCAGATTTTGTGTTCCAATAAACGTATATGACTAGAACACTTTCTAACACCATACACAAAAATAAACTCAAAATGGGTTAAAAATCTACATGTAAGACCAGAAACTATAAAACTTCTAAAGGAAAACACTCTCCAACATAAACCACAGCAGGATCCTCTATGACCCACCTCCCAGAATATTGGAAATAAAAGCAAGAATATAAACAAATGGGACCTAATTAAAATTAAAAGCTTCTGCACAACAAAGGATACTATAGGTAAAGTGAAAAGGCAACGTTCAGAATGGGAGAAAATAATAGCAAATGAAGCAACAGACAAAGGATTAATCTCAAAAATATACAAGCAACTCCTGCAGCTCAATTCCAGAAAAATAAGTGACCCAATCAAAAAGTGGGCCAAAGAAATAAACAGACATTTCTCCAAAGAAAACATACAGATGGCTAACAAACACATGAAAAGATGCTCAACATCACTCATTATCAGAGAAATGCAAATCAAAACCACAATGACGTACCATTACATGCCAGTCAGGATGGCTGCTATCCAAAAGTCTACAAGCAATAAATGCTGGAGAGGGTGTGGAGTAAAGGGAACCCTCTTACACTGTTGGTGGGAATGCAAACTAGTACAGCTACTATGCAAAACAGCGTGGAGAGTCTTTAAAAAATTGGAAATAGAACTGCCATATGACCCAGCAATCCCACTCCTGGGCATACACACCTAGGAAACCAGAACTGAAAGAGATACATGTACCCCAATGTTCATCGCAGCACTGTTTATAATAGCCAGGACATGGAAGCAATTTAGATGCTCATCAGCAGATGAATGGATAAGAAAGCTGTGGTACATATACACAATGAAATAGTACTCAACCATTAAAAAGAATACGTTTGAAATCAGTTCTAATGAGGTGGATGAAACTGAAGCCTATTATACAGAGTGTAGTAAGCCAGAAAGAAAAATACCAATACAGTATACTAAAGCATATATGTGGAATTTAGAAAGATGGTAATGATAACCCTGTATGCAAGACAGCAAGAGAGACACAGATGTATTGAACAGTCTTTTGGACTCTGCGGGAGAGGGCAATGTTGGGATGATGTGGGAGAATGGCATTGGAACATGTAAATTATCATGTGTGAAACGAATCACCAGTCCAGGTTCGATGCATGATACAGGATGCTTGGGGCTGGTGCATTGGGATGATCCAGAGGGATGGGATGAGGAGGGAGTTGGGAGGGGGGTTCAGAATGGGAAACACATGTACACCCATGGCGGATTCAAGTCTATGTTTTGCAAAACCAATACAAATTTGTAAAGTAAAACAAATAAATTATTAAAAGTTAAAAATAAAAATAAAAGAAAATAATATTAAACTAGGTTGATGAACAATAAATACATCATATATGTATGATTTAAATTAAAAAAAAAAGATACCTATTTGGAGCTCTGGAGGAAAAAAGCAATACCTAGGCATTTGTATTTTAAAAAAAAAAAATTCAAGATATTTCTGATATGCTTGTGGATTTTGAAAAGTGATTACAGGTTTTTCTATTCAACCATAGTTTTGGTGATATAGAATTCTATCATTTTTCTGTTGACTAATCATGATAGAACAATATTAAGTGAATAATAGTTACATAATCACAATAGCTTCCCTACTAGCTCAGATGGTAAAGAAGCTGCCTCCAATTCCTTGGAGACCCGAATTCGATTCCTGGAAGAGCCTTTGGAGAGGGAAATGGCAACCAACTCCAGTACTCTTGCCTGAAGTATCCCATGGACAGAGGAGCCTGGCAGGCTACAGTCCATGGGATTGCAAGAATCAGGCACAACTTAGCGACTAAACCACCACTACCAATCATAATAATAAAAGATGTTTATCAGTTTTGACAATCAATAGCCATACAAAAAATATAAAAAGAAAATTGCAATTGCAAGCCATAATGGGAACATGATTAACCTGATAATATAAAATAAATACATATATTTTGGGGAGTCAAGCAGAGTGCTCTGGTAAGTGGAAGTGCATGTATGCACATGTTTTCATCTACCCATCCAGTCTGTCTTTTGGTTGGTGCATTTAATCCACTTACATTTAAGCTAATTAACAATATATATGATCCTTTTTTTTTCACTGTTTTCTTCATTGTTTGTTTTTTCTGTAAGTCTTTTTCTTCTCTTATGATTCCTGCCTAGAGAAGTTCCTTTAGCATTTATTGTAAAGATGATTTGGTGGTGCTAAATTCTCTTAACTTTTGTTTGTCTAGAAAGCTATTGATTTCTCCATTGAATCTGAAGGATAGTCTTGCTGGGTTAAGTATTCTTAGTTGTAAGTTCTTCCCTTTCATCACTTTAAATATGTCATACCATTCCCTTCTGACTTATACAGTTTCTTTTGAGAAATAAGTTGATAGCCTGGAGAGTCCCCTTGTATGTTATTTGTCACTTTTCCCTTGTTGCTTTTAATATTAATAATATTAATTTAATATTATATTATTTATTATTATTTAATAATATTTATATATTATTTAATATAATAATAATTTAATATTATCTCTGTCTTTAATTTGTGTCAGTTTGATTACCATGTGTTGCTCCTTGGGTTTATCCTGCCTGGTACTCTCTGCTTTCTGTACTTGTTGATTTTTTTTCCATTTATTTTTATTAGTTGGAGGCTAATTACTTTACAATATTGTAGTGGTTTTTGCCATACATTGACATGAATCAGCCATGGGTTTACATGTGTTCCCCATCCCGATCCCCCCTCCCACCTCCCTCTCCACCCGATCCCTCTGGGTCTTGCCAGTGCACCAGGCCCAAGCAATTGTCTCATGCATCCAACCTGGGCTGGTGATCTGTTTCACCATAGATAATATACATGTTTCGATGCTGTTCTCTCGAAACATCCCACCCTCGCCTTCTCCCACAGAGTCCAAAAGTCTGTTCTGTACATCTGTGTCTCTTTTTCTGTTTTACATATAGGGTTATCATTACCATCTTTCTAAACTCCATATATATGTGTTACTATACTGTATTGGTCTTTATCTTCCTGGCTTACTTCACTCTGTATAATGGGCTCCAGTTTCATCCATCTCATTAGAACTGATTCAAATGAATTTTTTTTAATGGCTGAGTAATATTCCATGGTGTATATGTACCACAGTTTCCTTATCCATTCGTCTGCTGATGGGCATCTAGGTTGCTTCCATGTCCTGGCTATTATAAACAGTGCTGCAATGAACATTGGGGTGCACGTGTCTCTTTCAAATCTGGTTTCCTCAGTATGCATGCCCAGCAGTGGGACTACTGGGTCATATGGAAATTATAAAACACTGATGAAAGAAATCAAAGAGGACACAAACAGATGGGGAAACATACCATGTTCATGGATTGGAAGAATCAATATTGTCAAAATGACTATACTACCCAAAACAATCTATAGATTCAATGCAATCCCTCTCAAGCTACCAACGGTATTTTTCACAGAACTAGAACAAATAATTTCACAATTTGTATGGAAATACAAAAAAACTTGAATAGCCAAAGTAATCTTGAGAAAGAAGAATGGAACTGGAGGAATCAACCTGCCTGACTTCAGACTCTACTACAAAGCCACAGTCATCAAGACAGTATGGTACTGGCACAAAGACAGAAATATAGATCAATGGAACAGAATGTAAAGCCCAAAGATAAATCCACGAACCTATGGACACCTTATCTTCAACAAAGGAGGCAAGAATATACAATGGAAAAAAGACAACCTCTTTAACAAGTAGTGCTGGGAATACTGGTCAACCACTTGTAAAAGAATGAAACTAGAACACTTTCTACTTGTTGACTATTTCCTTTCCCATGTTCTGGAAGTTTTCAGCTATTATCTTTTCAAATATTTTCTCAGGTCCTTTCTCTCTCTCTTCTCCTTCTGAGACCCCTATAATGCAAATGTTAATGCATTTAATATTGTCCCAGAGGTCTCTTAGGCTATCTTCATTTTTTTACTTTCTTTTTTTTCTATATTTTGTTCTGTGGCACTGATTTCCACAATTCTTTCCTCCAGGTCATGTATCCATTCGTCTGCCTCAGTTATTGTGCTATTGATTACTTCTAATGTATTGTCTCTGCTTGTTTGTTATTTAGTTCTACTAGGTGTTTGGTAAACATTTCTTGCATCTTCTCCATTGTTTTCCCAAGATCCTGGATCATCTTCACTATCATTATTCAAAGTTCTTTTTCTGGAAAGTTGCCTATATCCACTTCATTTAGTTGTTTTTCTGGGGTTTTATCTTGTCCCTTCTTCTGCAACATAACTTTCTGCTAGTTCATCCTGATTAACTTTCTGTAATGTGGTTTTTGTTCTAGCTGCTGCGGGACTGTGGTTCTTGCTTCTGCCTGTTCTCTGATTGAGGTGGCTAAGAGGCTTGTGCAAGCTTCATGATGGGAAGTACTGGCAGTGGGAAAACCTAGGTCTTGCTCTGGTGGGCAGGGCCTTGCTCAGTAAAGCTTTTCTCTGATTATTTGCTGATGGGTGGGGTTGTGAACCCTCCCTGGTAGGTTTTTGTCATCAGGTGACCCAGCACTTGGGTCTACGGGCTCTATGGTTGGGTTAATGGCCAGCTCCAAGAGGATTTACACCAAAGGGGACATTCCCAGAAAGCTGTTGCCAGTGCCCACATCCCTCAGTGAGTCCCTGCTGACCCACGCCTCCACAGGAGGCTCTCCAACACTAGCAGGTAGTTTTTGCTCAGTCTTCTATGGGGTCACGATGGATCTTGGTGCACCCAAGATTTTGTTTGTGCCCTCCAAGACTGGAGTCTCTGTTTCTCCCAGCTCTGTGGAAGAATTGTAATCAAATCCTGCTGGACTTCAAGGCAAGATTCCCTGGGGATTCCCAGTCCCTTTTTCTGATCCCCAGGCTGGGAAACCTGACGTGGGGTTCAGAACTTTCATAACAGTGAGAGAACATTTTTGGTATTATTGTTCTCCAGTTTGTTGGTCACTCACCCGGAGTGTATGGGATTTGATGTTTTTGTGATTGTGTCCTTCCTATCATCTCGCTGCAGCTTCTTCTTTGTCTTTGGATACGGAGTATCCTTTTTGGTGGGTTGCAGCATCCTCCTGTTGATGGTTTTCAACAGCTGGTTGCAATTTTGGTACTCTTGCAGGAGGAGATGAGCACACGTTCTTCTACTTCACTATCTTGGAAGCTGGGGATGTATAATTTTAAAAGAAAGCAGTTGTTAAAGTAATATTTACAATGGACGTTCATCCTGAAACACTTCCTATTTTCTAGTCATAAAACATCCACATGAAATAAGCTTTATTTCATTAATAAATATTCAACCCGGTTACACTGAAATTGGAAAGAAGTCAATAAAGTAAAGCAATAAAGTAAATTCTAAACTACATGGTTACTAATAATTCCTCTTCATAGATAAATTGGTTAAAATCAATTATTTTTTTTAAGTTTTTTTTTCTTTTTTTTTCCATTTATTTTTATTAGTTGGAGGCTAATTACTTTAGAATATTGTAGTGGTTTTTGCCATACATTGACATGAATCAGCCATGGATTTACATGTAAAACATCATTATTAACTCACTTTAAGGGAATAACTTTCTAGTTCTAAAAAACTTGCATTTTGAACAATTCTGTTGAAGAATGTCTATGACATTTTTTCCCTATATTTTAGCCTCAAGTGCACAGTTTTCATAAAATTATCACAAATATCTGAAAAAAAGAGATTTATATTACTACTAGATCCAGACTTTCAAGTGTTGCAACCACTGAAATATAATACAGTGTGATTGACTTAAATCAGTATTATAGGTCCTAAGGTGGCATTTTTATTATTATGCAGTGTTTCCAAGCTATATGAATTTAAATAGGCATGATTATGCTTATATTTCCCCCAACCATGAGTTTTTCTTACCATAATACCTTCAGTGGCTCAATAAAATAGGAACAGAAAAGGAGGATGGATTCCATATACATTTAAAACATATAAAAACTGACTTTTGGTTTGTTCACTGTATCTAAAGACCCTCAGCTTTAAATAGCCCCTTTAAATATTTTATTTTTAATTTGTAACACAAAGCTAAATAGTAATATATACATATAGCATCTATTTATGCATGATATTTCTTATCATGCTTTTCACTGACAGTGCAAAGTAATACAAGCAAAAAATTTCACACATGCAAACTATGGAATGCCACTATAATTTTTTTTTGAGGAAAAAGCCAAAATGCGTATGCATACACTTTCACAGTAATAATAAAGTTAGGCTTTGAAATGGATAAATAAAGAAGAAAATAAGATGAGATACCCTTGTCTTTTTCCATGAGCATGATGAGTCTAAAATTTGATCTAAGCTACTTAATCTATTTGTACACTGTTATTTGACGTGATGGTGGTGGTTTAGTTATTAAGTCATGTCTGACTCTTGTGACCCCATGGACTGTAGCCTGCCAGGCTCCTTTGTCCATGGGATTCTTCAGGCAAGAATACTGGAGTTGGTTGCCATTTCCTCCTCCAGAGGAATTTTCCCAACCCAGGGATCAAACCTGGGTCTCCTGCATCATAGGCAGATTCTTTACCAGCTGAGCCCTGAGGGAACGAAATGGAATAAAATTAACACTTTACTTATTTCAATTGATAAGTGTCAATTTTCTCAGCATTTGTCTAATTGATATGATGATTAACACGTTCTTTTTTATAACTTAAAGCAGAAATGTTACTGCATGATTTATTTTTCCATTGATCTATACTTAAAAAAAATAAAAAGATGTATTGGATTGTGTGACATTTCTCTGTAACTTATTTCAAAAAGCCTTGAAAGAATTATATCCTTTCAACAAATAAATGAAAAAAAAAAGTGTTGCAACTGCCTTGTTTCTGATGAGAGAAAGAACTAACAAAAGCTAATAACTCACTCCATTGAACCCAAATTCATGTTGATGTGACAAAAGTGAGAGAGGATTTGATGGATTCCAGGATCAAATATAAAAATGAGAAACACCCAGAGATTCAAAATCTGGTTGGGACCCAACGTGAGAGGAGAAAGAAACTGTTTCCAAAGAAGAAGGCCAGACCCTATGGTCAAGGGATAAGTCAGAAAAAGCTCTTGTTTGTCTCAGTCCATTTGGAGCTTCCCTGGTGATTCAGATGGTAAAGAATCTGCCTGCAATGCAGGAGACTTGAGTTTGATCCCTGGATCAAGAAGATCTTCTGGAGAAGGGAGTGGCTACCCACTCCAGTATCCTTGCCAGGAGAACTCCATGAACAGAGGAGCCTAGCAGGCTACAGTCAATGGTGTCACAAAGAGTTGAATATGACTGATCGACTGATATTTACTTTTTTTTCTTCCATTCATGCTTCTGTAAGAGAATGCCATACCCTGGGTGGCTTAAAAACAACAGAAATTAATTTCTCATAGTTCTGGAACCTGGGAAGCCCAAGATCAAGGTGATGGAAGATTTCATTTGAGACCCCACTTCTTGGTTAATAGATGGTGGTCTTCTCACTGTGTCCTCACTGGGCAGAAGGGTGAGGGAGCTCCTTAAAGTCTCTTCTACAAGAACACAAATCCCATTAGAAGCACTAGTGCCATTCATGAAGATTCAGTCCTCATGACCTAATCATGTCCCACAGACCCTACCTCCTAATACCATCATGTTGGGTATTCGGATTTACCATATGAATTTGCAGGGACAACTCCCCCAAAATATTTACTCTAAAGCATCATTTGTACATTTTTTTCCTTCTTTACATTTACCTTGGTGGATCATTGCCTTTCTAGTCACCAACATGAGGGAGAAAAACAGCAAGTGTCATCTCAGCAGCAACCAAAAGTGGCTACATATTATCAGAGCAATGTTAGATCCCAGCTAGAATGAGGGTGACTACTACTAATTTCAGGCCAACTAGGCCTCTGAGCATTCTCTTCACTGAGCTTTAAGTTAGATGGCAACAAACAAGCAAAGTAGCCCCTAGGAAAAGCAATGGTTGATGTCAAGGTATGGTGCTGCTTCCTGAGGGGCAATATTCCTGAGGAAAATATATTGAGTGCATTGCAAAAAAAGGGTCAAAATCAGGGTCAAGGATTTCCTTCATCTCTCAGATACATATCAGCAGGCAATGCAGCTTATATGTACAAGAATATATGAGATAACAAGAAAAATAATAAGATATCTGAGAAACCAAAACATAATCAAAGAAATGAAAGAAAGTAAACAAACGATTCCAGAGTAAGCAAAACTTATGGATAATAGCTCATTATAAAAATAGTTCATAAATATAGTACAAATACTCAGCAATATAAAGGAGGTTATAAGAAATGAAGTAAAAATAAATTAAAAAACAGCATTGAAGAAATTGGCTGACTGACCAAAGATATCCTCAAAAAAGGAAATAGTGAACTAAAAAATCAGGTTTAAGAACTCTCCCAGGAAACAGGAAAGTAAAAATGTATATAAAAGGAAACTTAGGATATATTCAATAAAAGAATAGGAGCACAGGTATCAACATATGCATATTAACTTTAGAAGAGAATAAATAAATGGAACAAAGAAGTTCTTGAAAACATCATGCCTGAGAATTTTCCCAAGTTATAGGTAGATCCAAAGTCATTAGCTTAACAGGTTTATAGAGACCAAACATAATAGTTTTTAAAAATCTGAATGAATAATTTATTAGTGAAATTTAAGAACATCAAAGGGAAATGTGGGAAACATTTGCATAGAAAGAGGAGATCACATACCAACGTTCTTATTGTTCTTGATAGCAACAATGATACAAGGACACAAAAGAGTTCTGATGGAAAGAAACTTTAACTTTAGGACTTTACATCCAGGTGTATTATTATTTAAATGCTAACAGAGAAATAAAATATGGTTTCAGAAATCCACAGCCTCGGAATATTTACATTAATATTCTCTTTGAAAGCATATTTGGAAAGAGTATTCCAACAATTTAGGAAGAGTATTCCAGAAATTTGGAAAGAGTATTCCACCAAGAAGACAAACTATTCAGAAGGATAATATGAAATATGGCAAGTGAGTGTAAATGTCTATCTTAGTAAATTAACAGGGCCAAATGTTTAACAGTATATACAGAACATAATGAGTACATATGGTATTGCTGAGGGAAATATGGGTAGAAATGCATGTGTGGGTACACACACATTGCTTATAAGCAATGATTGCAGTTTAAAATATGAATATATCTCCTAGAGAAACATAGATTGGGGTGGGCCTAAGATGGCAGAGGAATAGGATGGGGAGGCCACTTTCTCCCCCATGAATTCATCAAAAGATCATTTGAATGCTGAGCAAGTTCCACAAAACAACTTCTGAACACTGGTGGAGGACACCAGGCAACCAGAAAGGTGGCCCATTCTCTTCAAAAGGAGGTAGGGCAAAATATAAAAGATAAAAAGAGAGACAAAATACTTAGGGATGGAGACCGTTCCTGGGGAGGAAGTCGTGAAGGAGGGGAAGTTTCCAAACACCAGGAAACCCTCTCACTGGCAGGTCTATGGGGAGTTTGGAATCTCAGAGGGCAACATAACCTGGAGGAAAAAAAAAAAATACAGATTACATGCCTAGCCATGACTCCCAGCGGAGAGGTAGCCCAGACCCTCACATCTGCCACCAACAACCAGGAGCTGAATAGGGAGGTGAGGGTTGCATGCATAGGGTGGGGACTTGGGCATGACTGCCCTGAGGAGAATCTGAGGAGGCCAACATGATATAGAAACCCAAACTGTGGCATATCCAGAGAGAAAAAAGAAAAAAGAGGTAGAGAGAGAGAACTTTCCAGTGTAAAGCTGTGAGGCACAGCCTGGCCCACTCACAGAACAAAGGATTGAGTGAATACCAGAGGAGAGCTAGACAGCTGTGGACTGGCCCCTCACTTCGCCAGAGGCAGAGAAGCAGTCAGGCAACAGCCAGAGCCAGAATACCAGGGGCAATCTCAGTCCCAGAGACGGCATCCTCCACCAAACTGTGAGCAGGCTCTCAGTTACTAACAAAGTCTTCCTGGGCCATATGACCCAGCAATAACACTTCTGGGCATACACACTGAGGAAACCAGATCTGAAAGAGACACGTGCACCCCAATGTTCACCACAGCACTGTTGCACTGTTTATAATAGCCAGGACATGGAAGCAACCTAGATGCCCATCAGCAGACGAATGGGTAAGGAAGCTGTGGTACATATACACCATGGAATATTACTCAGCCATTAAAAAGAATTCATTTGAATCAGTTCTAATGAGATGGATGAAACTGGAACCCATTATACAGAGTGAAGTAAGCCAGAAAGATAAAGACCATTACAGCATACTAACACATATATATGGAATTTAGAAAAATGGTCATGATAACCCTATATGCAAAACAGAAAAAGAGACACAGAAGTACAGAACAGACTTTTGGACTCTGTGGGAGAAGGCGAGGATGGGATGTTTCAAGAGAACAGCATGTATATTATCTATAGTGAAACAGATCACCAGCCCAGGTGCGATGCATGAGACAAGTGCTCAGGCCTGGTGCACTGGGAAGACCCAGAGGAATCGGGTGGAGAGGGAGGTGGGAGGGGGGATCGGGATGGGGAATACACGTAACTCCATGGCTGATTCATGTCAATGTATGACAAAACCCACTGCAATGTTGTGAAGTAATTATCCTCCAACTAATAAAAATAAATGAAAAAAAAAAAAGTCTTCCTGGGATCCTGGACGGTTAACATCTGCCAGGAGGGTCACAGTCAGAGATCAGCTCCCCAGAGGAGACACACTGCATACCTGACACGGCACCCTTGCAGCACACCCAGGAAACCAAGGGGCAGGGACCAGGGAGGTGATAAGATGCACCACCCAGCTGAGAGAGTGTGCTCACCAAGCACGTGGTCGCCTGGGCTTCTCAGACCTGGGAAGGGCACAAAACGCAGGCCCAACTGAGTCTTTGCTTTTGTGGAGTACCCCAGAACCTAAACCTGAGCAGCTTAGACCTGGGAAGTGCACGTGCAACCCAGGGTCTGCTTTAGACAGTTCCCCTGCAGAGCAACCTGGAGCCTGAGCAATGTAGACTGGGGAAGCACAAACGCCATGAGCAGGGACAAACCCAGTGTGGCCCAGACACTGCAAGCACTCCCCACACACGCCAGTGATATTTGTTTGCCCCACAGCACAACTGAACAAGTTAGCCTAAATTAGTGACCACTTTCACCCCCTTGTCTCAGGGCGGAAATTAGACACTGAAGACACTTGCAAACCGAGGAAGTCAAAACAAACAAAGAGGGAACAGCTCTGGAAGTGACAAGTGAAGCAGATTAAAACCCCATAGTTAGCACTGACTACATTCGAAGGGGCCTATAGAACTTGAGAAGAAGTATAAGCTGGAACAAGGAACTATCTGAAACTGAACTGACTCCACACTGCATTCAAAATCTCCAGAGAAATTCCTAAATATATTTTACTATTGTCATGTTGCAATTTTTTTTATTTTTTAAGTTCTTTATTACTCCTTAATTTTCACTTTTATAACCTACTATTACCTTGCAAAAAAAGACCTTATTTTTAAAGCAAATTTCATATATATATTTTTTATTTTTGTGACTTTTTTTTTTTTAATTGTATTTTTGAGAGTCTAACCTCTACTCTAGATTTTTAATCTTTGCTTTCTTTTTGTTATCAATTTTGTACCTTTAAGAAGCCAATCTTCAGTACCCATTTTTACTTAGGAGAATGATTACTAGCTTGATTGCTCTTCCCCTCTTTTGACTCTCCTTTTTCTCCCCAGGGTCACCTCTATCTCCTCCATCCCTCTTCTCTTCTCTACCCAATTCTGTGAATCATTTTGGATGTTATGGGCTGTGGAGAACAATAGGGAATTGATTACTGGCTAGATCTGTCTCTCGCCTTTGGACACCCCATATTCTCCTTCTGGTCACCTCTATCTCCTTCCACCCTCTTCTCTTCTCTCTGGAACTCTGTGACCCTCTCTGAGTGTTTCAGGCTGTGGAGAGCACATAGGAAATTGCTGACAAGATTGCCCTCTCCCCTTTTGATTCCCCCTCTTCTCCTCCTGGGCACATCTATATCCCTCCTTCCTCTTCTCTTCTCCATGTAACTCTGTGAACCTCTCTGGGTGTCCCTCACTGTGGAGCATCTTTTCACTATTAACCTAGATGTTTTATCATCGGTGCTGTATGGATGGAGAAGTATTGAGACTATTGTAAGAATAAGACTGAAAGCTACAGCCAGGAGGTTTAAAATAAAAACTTGAGAACACCAGAGAACTCCTTACTCCAGGGAATATTAATTGGCAAGAAATCACCTAAAAGCCTCCATACCTACACTGAAACCAAGCTCTACCAAAGAGCCAACAAGTTTCAGAGCAAGACATACCAAGCAATTCCCCAACAATGCAGGAACATAAACCTGAGCACTAAAATACAGGCAGCCAAAAGTTACACCAAACCCATAGACACCTCAAAACTCACTACTGGACACTTCATTGCACTCCAGAGAGAAGAGAGCCACCTTCACCCACCAGAACACCAACACAAGCTTACCTAACCAGGAAACCTTGACAAGCCACTCGTCCAACCCCACCCAAAGGGAGTAACCTCCACAATAAAGAGTAACCACAAACTTACAGCCTATAGAAAGGCCACCCCAAAGATAGCAATCTAAACAAGATGAAAAGGCAGAGAAATATTCAGCAGGTAAAGGAACATGATAAATGCCCACCAAACCAAAGAGGAGGTGATAGGGAGTCTACCTGAAAAATAATTCAGAATAATGATAGTAAAAATGATCCAAAATCTTAAAAATAAAATGGAGCTACAGTTAAATAGTCTGGATACAAGAATTGAGAAGATGCAAGAAGTGTTTAACAGGACCTAGAAGAAATAACAAAGAGTCGGTCAATAATGAATAATGCAATAACTGATATCAAAGCACTCTGGAGGGAACCAACAGTAGAATAACTGAGGCAGAAGATACGATAAGTGAGGTAGAGGATAGAGTGGTGGAAATAAATGAAGCAGAGAGGAAAAAGAAAAAAAGAATTAAAAGAAATGAGCACAACCACAGAGATCTCTGGGACAATGTCAAACGCCCCAACATTTGAATCATAGGAGTCCCAAAAAAGAACACACAAAAAAGGCCATGAGAAAATACTTGAGGAGATAATATTTGAAAACTTCCCTAAAATGAGGTGGGAAATAGCCACCTAAGTCCAAGAAACCCAGAGAGTGCCAAATAGGATAAACCCAAGGTGAAGAACCCCAAGACACATATTAATAAAATTAACAAAGATCAAGTACAAAGAGCAAATATCAAAAGCAGCAAGGGAAAAACAGCAAATAACACACAAGGTGATTCCCATAAGCATAACAGATGATCTTTCAATATAAACTCTTCAGGCCAGGAAGGGAATGGCAGGACATACTTAAGGTGATGAAAGAGAAAAACCTACAACCCAGATTATTGTACCCAGTAAGGATCTCATTCATATATGAAGGAGAAATTAAAAGCTTTACAGACAAGCAAAAGCTGAGAGAATTCACACCACAACACCAAAGGATCTTCTCTAGATAGCAAACACAGAAAAGGTTTTTAAACTAGAACCCAAAACAACAAAGTAAACGGCAATGTGATCATACTTATCAAAAATTACCTTAAATGTAAATGGGTTGCATACCCCAACCAAAACACAAAGACTTTCTGAATTGACACACACACACAAAAAAAGGATCCCTCTATATCTCTATGTGCTATCTATAGGAGACCCTGTCTACAGTTTTCCTGTATGAAACCAAGGGACATATACAGACTGAAAGTGAGGGGCTGGAAAAAGACATTTCATGCAAATGGAGACCAAAAGAAAGCAGGCATAGCAATACTCATAACAGATAAAATAGCCTTTGAAATAAAGGCTGTGAAAAGAGACAAAGAAGGACACTACATAATGATGAAAGGACCAATACAAGAAGAAGATATAACAATTATAAATATATATGCACCCAACATAGGAGCACCACAATATGTAAGGAAAATGCTAACAAGTGTGAAAATGGAAATACACAGTAACAAAATAATAGTGGGAGACTTTAATATCCCACTCACACTTATGGATAGATCAACTAAACAGAATATTAGCAAGGAAACACAAACTTTAAATAATGTAATGGACCAGTTAGACCTAATTGATATCCATAGGACATTTCACTGCAAAATGATGAATTTCACCTTTTTCTCAAGTGCACATGGAACATTCTCCAGGATAGATCACATCCTGGGCCATAAATCTAGCCTTAGTATGTATTAAAAAAATTGAAATCATTCCAATCATCTTTTCTGATCACAACGAAGTAAGATTAGAAGTCAGCTACAGGGGAAAAAAAAAAAACCTATTAAAAATACAAACATATGGAGGCTAAACAACACGATTCTAAATAACCAACAAATCACAGAAAAAATCAAAGAAGAATTCAAAATATGCATAGAAACAAATGAAAATGAAAACACAACAACCCAAAGCCTATGGGATTCAGTAAAAGCAGTGTTAAGTGGAAGGTTTGTAACAATACAGCTACCTCAAGAAACAAGAGAAAATTCAAATAAATAACCTAGCTCTAAACCTAAGGCAAGTAGAAAAAGAGTACGTAAAGAACACCTGTGTTAGAGGAAGGAAAGAAATCATAAAAATTAGGGCAGAGATAAATCCATGTACCTATGGAAACCTTATCTTCAGCAAAGGAGGCAAGGATATACAATGGAAAAAAGACAACCTCTTTAACAAGTGGCGCTGTGAAAACTGGTCAACCACTTGCAAAAGAATGAAATTAGAACACTTTCTAACACCATACACAAAAAATAATCTCAAAATGGATTAAAGATCTAAATGTAAGACCAGAAACTATAAAACTCCTAGAGGAAAACAGGGAAAAGACTCTCCGACATAAATCACAGCAAGATCCTCTATGACCCACCTCCCAGAATATTGGAAATAAAAGCAAAAATAAACAAATGGGACCTAATTAAACTTAAAAGCTTCTGCACAACAAAGGAAACTATAAGCAAGGTGAAAAGAAAGCCTTCAGAATGGGAGAAAATAATAGCAAATGAAGCACCAGACAAGAATTAATCTCAAAAATATACAAGCAACTCCTGCAGCTCAATTCCAGAAAAATAAATGACCCAATCAAAAAGTGGGCTAAAGATCTAAACAGATATTTCTCCAAAGAAGACATACAGATGGCTAACAAACACATGAAAAGATGCTCAACATCACTCATTATCATATAAATGCAAATCAAAACCTCAATGAGGTACCACTACACTCCAGTCAGAATGGCTCTTATCCAAAAGTCTACAAGCAATAAATGCTGGAGAGGGTGTGGAGAAAAGGGAACCCTCTTACACTGTTGGTGGGAATGCAAGCTAGTACAGCCACTATGGAGAACAGTGTGGAGATTCCTTAAAAAACTGGAAATAGAACTGCCATATGACCCAGCAATCCCACTCCTGGGCATACACACTGAGGAAACCAGAAATGAAAGAGACACATGTACCCCACTGTTCATCACAATACTATTTATAATAGCCAGGATAGTGAAGCTACCTAAATGCCCATCAGCAGACGAATGGATAAGAAAGCTGTGGTACATATACACAATGGAATATTACTCAGCCATTAAAAAGAATACATTTGAATCAGTTCTAATGAGGTGTATGAAACTGGAGCCTATTATACAGAGTGAAGTAAGCCAGAAAGACAAAGACCAATGCAGTATACTAACACATATATATGGAATTTAGAAAGATGGTAACGATGACCCTATATGAAAGACAGAAAAAGACCCATATGCGTAGAACAGACTTTTGGACTCTGTGGGAGAAGGCGAGGGTGGGATGATCTGAGAGAATAGCATTGACACATATATATTATCAAGTGTGAAACAGATCACCAGTCCAGGTTGGATGCATGAGACAAGTGCTCAGGACTGATACACTGGGATGACCCAGAGGGATGAGATGGGGAGGGAGGTGGGAGGGGGGCTCAGGATGGGGAACACACGTAAATCCATGGCTGCTTCTTGTGGATGTATGGCAAAAAGCACTACAATACTGTAAAGAAATTAGCCTCCAACTAATAAAAATAAATGGAAAAAAAATAGGGCAGAAATAAATGAAAAAGAAACAAAGGAGACCACGGGGCGGGGGGCGGGAAACAAAGGCAAAACCTGGTTTGTTGAGAAGATAGATAAAATAGACAAACTATTAGCCAGACTCATCAAGAATTAACGGGCAGGGGGAAGAATCTGATCAACAAAGTTAGAAATGAAAATGGAGAAATCACGACAACACAGAAATACAAAGGATCATAAAACGTAACTATCAGCAACTATATGTGAATAATATGGACAACTTGGTAGAAATGGACACTTTCTTACAAAAGTGTGACCTTCCAAAACTGAACCAGGAAGAAATAGAAAAGCTTAATAGACCCATCACAAGCACGGAAATTGAAACTGTAATCAGAAATCCTCCAGCAAGCAAAATCCCAAGGCCAGATGGCATCACAGCTGAATTCTACCAAAAATTTAGGGAAGAGCTAACACCTATTCTACTCAAACTCTTCCAGAAAATTGCAGTGGAAGGTAAACTTCCCAAACTCCAGAGCTAATCAATGAATATAGCAAAGTTGCAGGATATAAAATTAACTCAAAGAAATCCCTCGCATTCCTATACACTAAAAATGAGCAAAGAGAAATTAAGGGAACAATTCCATTCACCACTGCAACGAAAATAATAAAATACTTAAGAATAAACCTACCTAAAGAAACAAACAACCTATATATAGAAAATATAAAACTCTGATTAAAAAAAATCAAAGAGGACACACATAGTTGGAGAAATAGACCACGTTCACGGATCATAAGCATCAATACAGTGAAAATGAGTGTACTACCCAAAGCAAGCTATAGATTCAATGCAATCCTTATCAAGCTGCCAACAGTATTTTTCACAGAACTAGAACAAATAATTTCACAATTTGTATGGAAATACCAAAAACCTCGAATAGCCAAAGCAATCTTGAGAGAAAAGAATAGAACTGGAAGAATCAACCTGCTTGATTTCAGGCTCTACTACAAAGCTACAGTCATCAAGACAGTATGGTACTGGCACAAGACAGAAACATAGATCAGTGGAAAAAAGAGAAAACCCAGAGATAAATCCACGCACCTATGGACACCTTATCTTTGACAAAGGAGGCAAGAATATACAATGGAGGAAAGACAATCTCTTTAACAAGTGGTGCTGGGAAAACTGGTCAACCACTTGTAAAAGAATGAAACTAGAACACTTTTTAACACTGTACACAAAAATAAAATCAAAATCAATTAAAGATCTAAATGTAAGACCAAATGTAAGGCTAAATGTAAGAACAAATGTAAGTCCAAAGAAGTAAACGCATATTTCTCCAAAGAAGACATACAGATGGCTAACAAACACATGAAAAAATGCTCAACATCACTCATTATCAGTGAAATGCAAATCAAATCCACAATGAGGTACCATCTCATGCCTTAACAAATAGCTGCTATCAAAAAGTCTACAAACCATAAATGCTGGAGACGGTGTGGAGAAAAAGGAACCTTCTTACACTGTTAGTGGGAATGAAAACTAGTAAAGCTGCTATGAAGAACAGTGTGGCGATTCCTTTAAATCTGGAAATAGAACTGCCATACGACCCAGGAATCCCACTGCTGGGCATAAACACTGAGGAAACCAGAACTGAAGGAGACACCTGTACCCCAATATTAATTGCAGCACTGTTTACCATAGCCAGGACATGGGATCAACCTAAATGCCCATCGGCAGGCAAATGGATAAGAAATCTGTGGTATATTTACACAATGGCCATTAAAAATAATGCATTTGAATCAGTTCTAATGAGGTGGATGAAACTGGAGCCTGTTATACCGAGTGAAGTAAGTCAGTAAGTAAAACACCAATACAGCATATTAAGCATATATATGGACTTTAGAAAGATGGTAACGATGACCCTATATGCTAGATAGCAAAAGAGACACAGATGTAAAGAATAGACTTTTGAGATGATTTGAGAGAACAGCATTGAAACATGTATATTATCACATGTGAAATAGAATGCCAATCCAGGTTCAATGCATGAGACATGGTGCTCAGGGCTGGTGCACTGGGATGACCCTGAGGGATGTGATGGGGAAGGAGGTGGGATGGGGGTTCAGGATGGGGAACACATGTACACCAATGGCTGATTCATGTGAATGCATGGCAAAAACCACCACAATATTGTAAGGTAATTAGCCTCTAATTGAAAAAAAATTTTAAAAATAATAATAAAAGCATCAAACAAATGGAAAAAAAAGAAACTGATAGATCAAAAAAACTAAAAATAATCAAAGTTTTTGATTGAGCAAATCAATATTGTTGAAATCATTTGTATAGAATTTTTACCTAACTACATAAAGCAGGTATTATTTACATAATACCCATTAATATTTTCAAAAATTTTATTTATCTCACCATAATATAGCCTCAATAAATAGCACAGAATGAAATTTGTACAAAATGTATTCTACAAATTCCTCCAATAAAATAATAAAAATATAGCTTTGCATATCCCATGTATGTGAAATCTCAAAGAGATTTTTTTTAAAAAATCTAAATATCTCTTTTATGAAACTGTAAATCAAAAGGAAAATTTTGATTCTTACGGATATATAGCCAGAGGTGTGATTGGTTGATCATATTCCAATCCTGTTTTCAGATTTTGAGGAAGTTCTACACTGTTTACCATAATAGCTGCAACTTACATTCACACAGTCTACAAAGGTTCTCTTTTTCCACATCTAAACATTTGTTATTTTTTAAATAATTGTCATTCTAACAGGTGTGAGATGATATCTCACTGTGGTTTGAATTTATATTTCCTTCACAATTAGTGACTTTGAACATATCATCATATAACTTTTGGTTATGTGTGTGCCTTCTGTGGAGAAACATCTGTTCAGATCCTTTGCCTATTTTTTTAATCAGGTAATTTCTGTTGCTACTGAGTTGTAAGAGTTCCTTACATGGTTTGCATATGAATCATTTATCAGATATATAGGTTACAAATATTTTCACCCATTCTGTATGTTGTCTCTTTATTTTGTTGTTTCTTTTAAAATCTGGAGGAGATATATGCAACCCTCTGTCAATGCAGCATTATTCACAAAAGTCGGGACATGGAAGCAATTTAATATGCATTAATTGATGAATAGATAAAGAAAATGTAGTATATGCATGTGTGCATGCTAAGTCACTTCAGTCTTGTCCAACTCTTTGCAATCCTATGGACCATAGCTTGCTAGGCTCCTCTATTCATGGGATTCTCCAGACAAGAATACTGAAGTGGGTTGTCATACCCTCTTCCAGGGGATCTTCCCGACCAAGGGATCAAACCCATGTTTCCTCTAACTCCTGTGTTGGCAGGCAGGTTCTTTACAACTAGCGCCACCTGGGAAGCCCAGCATATGCGTACAGAGTGGAATAATATTTGGCCTTTAAAAAGAACAAATTTCAAGAAATTCCCTGGACTTGGAGCTTTCACTGTTATAGTCTGGTTTCAATTCCAATGTAGGTGAGTATGGGAAAGATTACATTAAGTGAAATTTGCAAGCACAGAAAAATGAACACTACATTACATTTTTTATATGATGAGTCTAAAATAGTCAAACTCATAAAAGGTCTTTGTTGATTTTCTATTTAATATATCTTAGTGTGTATATGTGTGTATATGTTAATCAAAGACTCCTAATTTGTCTCTTTCTCCCCGCTCTGATTTGGTAAACATAAGTTTTTTTTTTTTTCTATATCTATGAGCCTATTTGTTTTGTAAATAATTTTATTTGTATCATTTTTTTAGATTTCACTCTAAGCAATATCATATGACATTTGTCTTTCTCTGTCTGACTTCACTCAATATGATAATCTCTACATCCATCCCTGTTGCTGCAAGTGGCATTCTTTCATTTTTTTGATAGTTGATAAATGTTCAATTTTACATTACCTACCAATCTACTTCTGCAATATCTATCTAAATATCTATTTCTGTTTCATTGACTATGCTAAAACCTTTGACTGTGTGGATCACAACAAACTGTGGCAAATTCTTAAAGAGATGGGAGTTCCAGACCACCTTACCTGTCTCCTGAGTTGGTCAAGAGGTCTCCCCTCGTGGCTCAGTGGTAAAGAATTTGCCTTCAATGCAAGAGATCGAGTTTTGATCCCTGGGTCGGGAAGATCCCCTGGAGAAGGAAATGGAAACCCACAATAGTATTCTTGCTTGGGAAATCCCATGGACAGACGAGCCTGGCAGGCTATAGTCCATGGGGTCACAAAGAGTCAGACATGACTCAGAGACTAAACAACAACAATAGTGGATCAAGAAGCAACAGAACTAGACATGGAGCAACTGACTGGTTCCAAAATGGGAAAGGAGTACAACAAGGCTGTATATTCTCACCCTGCTTATTTAACTTATTTAACATCATGTGAAATTCTGTGCTAGTCAAGGCTATGATTTTTCCAGTGGTCATGTATAGATGTGAGAGTTGGACTGTGAAGAAAGCTGAGCACCAAAAAACTGATGCTTTTGAACTGTGGTGTTGGAGAAGACTCTTGAGAGTCCCTTGGACTGCAAGGAGATCCAACCAGTCCATCCTAAAGGAGATCAATCCTGGGTGTTCATTGGAAAGACTGATGTTGAAGTTAAACTCCAATACTTTGGCCATCTCATGCGAAGATTTGACTCATTGGAAAAGACCCTGATGCTGGGAGGGGTTGGGGGCAAGAGGATAAGGGGATGACAGGGGATGAGATGGCTGAATGGCATCATCGACTCGATGGACATGAGTTTGAGTAACTCTGGGATTTGGTGATGGACAGGGAGGCCTGGCGTGCTGTGATTCATGGGGTTGCAAAGAGTCAGATGCGACTGAGTGACTGAACTGAACTGAGCTGAACATAGTCATATGGAGAATATTGATTCTTCCAGTTCAAGAACACAGAATATCGTTCCATTTGTTGTGTCATCTTCTATTTTCTTTCATCAGTGTCTTATTTTTCAGAGTATGTATCTTTTGACTCTTTAAGCAGGTTTATTCCTAGGTGTTATATATATTTTGATGTAAAGATAAATGAAATTGTTTCCTTAATTTCTCTTTCTTACCTTTTGTTGTTAGTATATAGAAATGCAACATTTCTCTGTATTAACTTTGATTTATGCAACTTTACTGAATTCATTGATGTAATTTTCTGTTTGCATCTTTAGGATTTTCTATATATAGTGTCATGTCACCTGCAAGCAGTGACAGTTTTATTACTTTTCCTATTCGGGTTTCTTTAATACTTTTTCTCCTTTGTTGTGGTTGGGACTTCCAAAACTATGTTGAATAAGAGTGACAAGAGTGGACATCCTCACCTTTATCCTGATCTTAGAGGGAATGCTTTCAGTTTTCACCACTGAGCATGCTGTTAGCTGTGTGTTTGTCATATATGGCTTTTATTAAAAACTTTGGCCACCTTATCCAAAGAGCCAGTTCATTGGAAAAGACTCTGATGTTGGGAAAGATTGAGGACAGGAGGAGAAGGGGGCTACAGAGGATGAGATGGTTGAATGGCATCATCAACTTAAAGGGTGTGAGTTTGAGCAAATTCTGGGAGTTAGTAAAGGGCAGCGAAGCCTGGTCTGCTGCAGTTCATGGCGTCTCAAAGAGTCAGACATGACTGAGCGACTTCACTTCACTTCACTTCTTCATACCCACTTTCTGGGGAGATTTTTTTTTTTTTTTAACCATAAATGGATGTTGAATTTTATCAAAAGCTTTTCCTGGATCTATTGAGATGATCATATGGTTTCCATTCTTCAAATTTTTAGTGTGGTGGATCACACTGTTTGATTTGCACATATTAAAAAATCTGTATCCTTGAGAAAAATCCCACTTGACTATGATGCTTGATCCTTTTAATATAGTGTTGGTTTATGTTTGCTAGTATTTTCTTGAGGGTTTTGTGTTTATGTTCATCAGTGATATTTTGCTGTAATTTTATTTTTTTTGTTCTATGTTGTCTGGTTTTGTTATCAGGGTGATGTGGCCTCACTGAATGAGTTTTGGAGTGTACTTTCCCCTGCAGTTATTATTATTATTTTTTAATAGTCTCAGAAGGATAGGTGTTAGCCCTTCTTTAAGTATTTGATAGAATTAGCCTTTGAAGTTATCTGATCCTGGACTTATGGTTTTGGTGTTTTTATTATTATTATTTTTTTAATCATAGATTCAATTTCTGTACTTTTAATTGGTGTGTACCTATTTTCTATTTTTTTCTAGTTAAATCTAAGGAGATTGAACTTTTATAAGAATTTGTTCATTTCTTCTAGGTTGTCCATTTTGTGGTCATATAGTTTGCTTGTAGTAGTCTCTTACAGTCCTTTGTATTTCTATGATCTCAGTTATAATTTCTCCCTTTTTTACTTCCAATTGCACTTTTATATTGATTTGAGATAAATACTATTTTTTTGAAGTATAATTGATTTAACATGTTGTGTTAATTTTTGTTGTACAGCAAAGTGATTCAGTTATACATATGTATATGCACATTCTTTTTTGTATTCTTTTCCATTATACTTTGTCACAGGATATAGAATAGGGTTCCCTGAGCTATCCAGTAGAGCACTGTTGTTTATCCATTCTGTTTTATAATTTTCTATTGAAGTATAGTAGAATTATAATGTGCCAATCTCTGATATACAGCAAAGTTATTCAGTTTATACACATATCTGCATTTTAAAATATTATTTTCCATTATGCTTTATTACAGTATATTGAGTATAGTTCCTCTTGTGCTATACATTAGGACCTTGTTTCTTATCCATTCTAAATATAATTAGTAGCTTTCATCTACCATCCCCAAACTTCCAGCCCATCCCTCTCCCTCACCCCTACCTTGGCAACCACAAGTCTGTTCTTTATGTCTATGACTTTGCTTCTGCTTTGTAGATAGTGTCATTTGTGCCATATTTTAGATTCCACATATAAGTGATATCATATAGTATTTGTTTATATCTTTCTGACTTCCTTCACTATAATCTCTAGTTACATCCATGTTGCTGTGAATGGCATTATTTCATTCTTTTTTATGGCTAAGTAGAATCCATTGAATATACGTACTACTTCCTAATCCATTCATCCATCAATAGACATGTAGGCTGTTTCCATGTTTTGACTGTTCACAATAGTGAACAGTGCTGCTGTGAACATAGTGGTGCATTTATCCTTCTGAGTTACAGTTTTGTCTGGGTATATGCCCTGGAGTTAGATTGCTGTATCATATGGTAATTCTATTTTTAGCTTTCTGAGGAAACTCCATAGTGTTTTCCATAGTAACTGTAGCAACGTACATTACCACCAACAGTATATAGAAGGGTTCCCATTTTTCCACATCTTCTCCAACATTCATTATTGTAGAATTTTTGATTGTCATTCTGACCAGTGTAGTGTGGTACCTCATTGTAGTTTTGATTTGCATTTCTCTAATAATTAATGATGTTGAGCATTTATTCATGTGCCTACTGGCCATTTGTATGTCTTCTTTAGAGAAAGGCTTATTAATATGCTCTGCCAATTTTTTCAATTGGGTTATCTGTGTTTTTATTTTTTTAATTATTGTTGAGTTCTATGATCTGTTTACATATTTTTGAAGACAAAGCCCCTTGACTGTCTCATCATTTGAAATATTTTCTCCCATTCAATAGGTTTCTTTTTTTATTTTTTTATAGTTTCTTACGCTGCGCAAAAACTTTTAAGTTTGGTTAGGCCCCATTTATTTATTTTTGTTTTTATTTCTATTGCCTTGGGAGACTGACCTAAGGAAACATCAGTATGATGTATGTCAGAGAATGTTTTTCTTATGCTCTCTTCTAGGAATTTTAGGCTGTCATGTCTTATGTTTATGTCTGTAAGCCATTTGAGTTTATTTTTTTACCTGGTGTGCAGGTGTGTTCTAAATCCATTGATTTACATACAGCTGTCCAACTTTCCCATCTAATCACATCAATTCATAGCAAATAGATGGGGAAAAATGGAAATAGTGACAATTTTATTTTCTTGGGCTCCAAAATCACTTTGGATGGTGACTGCAGCCAAGAAATGAAAAGATTCTTGCTGCTTGGAAGGAAAGCTATGACAAACCTAGACAGCATATTGAAAAGCAGAGACATAATTTTGCCAACAAAGGTCCATATATTCAAAGCTGTGGTTTTTCCAGTAGTCATGTATGGATGTGAGGGTTGGACCATGATGAAGGCTGAGCACGAAAGAACTGATGCTTTCAAATTGTGGTGCTGGAGAAGAACCTTGAAAGTCCCTCGAAGAGCAAGGAGATCAAAGTGGTCAATCCTAAATGAAATCAACCTTGGATATTCATTGGAAGGACTAATGTTGAAGCTCCAATACTTTGGCCACCTGATGTGAAGAGCAAACTCATTGGAAAAGACTCTGATACTAGGAAAGATTGAGGGCAGGAGGAGAAAGGGGAGACAGAAGGTGAGATGGTTGGATGGCATCACCGACTCAATGGACATGAATCTGAGCAAACTCTGGGAGATAGTGAAGGACAAGGAAGCCTGGCCTGTTGCAGTCCCTGGAGTCACAAAGAATTGACCATGAAAATGTGACTGAAAAACAACAAAACTTTCCCAGCACCACTGGCTGAAGAGACATTTTCACATTTTATGTGCTTGCCTCCTTTGTTGAAGATCAATTGACCATAGATATGTGGGTTTGTTTCTGGGTTCTCTATTCTATTCTGTTAATCTGTATGCCTGTGTTTGTACCAATACCACACTGTTTTGATTACTGTATTTAGAGTATTGTCTGAAGTCTGGGAGAAATATGCCCCCTGTTTCTTCCTCCCTCAGGTTTGCTTTAGCAATATTGCATCTTCAGTGTTTCCATACAAATTTATGGATTATTTTTTCTAGTTCTGTGAAACGTGTCATGGGTAATTTAATAGGGATCCCATTAAAGCTGTAGATTGTTTTGAGTAGTATTGCCATTTTAACAATATTTATTATTCCAATCCATGAGCATGGGCTGTCGTTCCATTTCTTTGAATCTTTTATTCTAAATTTTCTTTATTAATGTCTTATAGTTCTCAGCATACAAATCTTTCGCCTCCTTGATCAATTTTAAAATTAAGCATTTCATTTTATTTTAGTGTGACTTTAAAAGATACTTTTTTTTTTTTTTACATTCTTCTGATATTTCATTGTTAGTGTAAAGGAATGCAAACCGTTTCTCAATGTTAATCTTATATCCTACTACACTACACTGCTGAATTCATTTATTAAATCTAGCAGCTTTTGAGTGAAGTCCTCAGGGTTATTTTGTATATAGTATCATTTCATCTGCATAATAGTCAAAATTTTATCTCTTCCTTTCCAGTTTGGATACCTGTTGTTTCTTTTTCTTGACTGATTGCTGTGGCTAGGACTTCCAATACTATATTGAAGAAAAGTGGTGTGTGGGCATTCTAGTCTTGTTCTAGATTTTAGTGGGAAGGCTCTCAGCTTTTCACCATTGAGTACAATACTGGTTGTGCATCTGTCATAAATGGCTTTTATTATGTTGAGATATATTTTGCCTTTTCATGCTATTCATGGGGTTCTCGAGGCAAGAACACTGAATTGGTTTGCCATTAGCTTCTCCAGTGGACCACATTTTGTCAGAATTCTCCACCATGACCCATCTGTCTTGGGTAGCTCTACATGGCATGACTCATAATTTCATTGAGTTAGACAAGGCTGTGGCCCATGAGATCAGTTTGATTAGTTTTCTGTGATTGTGGTTTTTATTCTTTCTGCCTTCTGACAGATAAAGATAAGAGACTTATGGAAACTTCCTGATGGGAGAGACTGACAGTGGGGGAAAGTGAAAGAGATGAGTGAAAAGAGTTGATTTGAAATTCACCACTTAGAAAACTAAGACCATGGCATCCAGTCTCATCACTTCATGGAAAATAGATGGGGAAACAATGGAAACAGTAATAGACTTTATTTTCTTGGGTTCCAAAGTTACCACAGATAGTGACTGCAGCCATGAAATCAAGAGACCAGCCTACACAGCATATTAAAAAGTATAGATATTACTTCGCAAACAAAGATCCATCTAGTCAAAACTATGGCTATTCCAACAGTCATGTTTTTATGTGAGAGTTGGACCATAACAAAAGCTGAGTGCCGAAGAATTGATGCTTTTGAACTGTGGTGTTGGAGAAGACTCTTGAGAGTCCCTTGGACTGCAAGGGAGATCAAAATAGTCAGTCATAAAGAAAATCAGTCCTGAATATTCACTGGAAGGACTGATGCTGAAGCTGAAACTCCAGTACTTTGGCCACCTGTTGCTAAGAGCTTTTCCGAAGAACATCGGAAAAGACCCTGATGCTGGGAAGGATTGAAGGTGGAAGGAGATGGGGACGACAGAGGGTGAGATGGTTAGATAGAACCACCTACTCTATGGACATGAGTTTGAGCAGGCTCTGTGAGTTGGTAATGGACAGGGAAGCCTGGTATGCTGCAGTCCAAGGGATTGCAAAGAGTCCGACATGACAGAGTGACTGAACTGAACTTTTATTGAGATACTTTCCCTCTATTCTCACTTTGACAAGAGTCTTCATCATGAATGGATGTTGAATTTTGTTAAATACTTTTTTATGCATCTATTGAAATGGTCACTTTTGCTTTCCTTTTGTTAATGTGGTATATTACATTGACTGATTTGTATATGTTGAACCATCCTTGTGAACCTAGAAAGAAAAAGAAGGCTACTTGGTCATTGTGTATAATCTTTTCTATGTGTTGCTGGATTTGGTTTGCTAATATATTGTTGAGAATTTTACATCATTATTCATCAAATATAGGCCTGTAATAGGACCTTTGTTGGCAAAGTAATGTCTCTACTTTTTAACACGCTGTCTTGGTGATGCCTTTGTATGGTTTTGGTATCAGGGTGATGGTGGCTTCCTAGAATGTCTTTGGAAGTCTTTCCTCTTCAATTTTTTGGAAGAGTTTGAGAAGAATCAGTATAAGTTCTTGGTGTGTTTGGTAGAATTCACCTATGAAGCCATTGGTCCTGGACTTCTGTTTGTAGGATTTTTCTTTATTATTATTATTACAGATTCTACTTCATTTCTTATGATTAATCTGTTTCAAAGTATTTATTCTTCGCTCAATTTTGCTGGGATGTATGATTCTAGAAAGTCGTCCATTCTTCTAGACTGTCACATTTTTGGCAAATAATTGTTAATTGTATTATCTTATGTTTTTTGTTTGTTTGTTTGTTTGTTTGTTTCTGATGTATCAGTTGAGATTTCTCCTTTAGCATTTATTTTGTTTATTTGGGTTCTCTCTTTACTTGGTGAGTCTGGCCAGAAGTGTGTCAATATTTTTACCCTTTCAGATAACCAACTCTTGTTTTTTTTTAAATTTTTCTATTTTTTAATCTTTGTTTTATTTATTTCCTCCCTGATCTTTATTATTCCCTTCCTTGTGTTGAATTTCTGCTTTGTTTATTCTTCTTTGTCTAAGTCTTTCAGGTTAGGTTGCATTGGTTTTGGGGTAGGTTATGTTGTTGACTTGAGATTTTTCTTGTCTTGTTTTGTTTTTTTTTAACGAAAGCCTGTATTGCTATGGACTTCCTTGTAAAGAACTGCTTGTGTTGTGTCCCATAGATTTCATATGGTTGTTTTTCATTACCATTTGCCTCAAGGTATTTTTAAATTTCTTTTTCTATTTACTCATGTACTCATTTTTTTTTTTTTTTTTTTTTTTTTACTCATTGACTCCTTGGCTTTTTAGTAGTCTGCATGAAATCATTTTTTTTTTCTCATTTCTTTTCCTGAGGCTGAGTTCTAGTTTCATGCCATTGTCATCAGAAAAGATGCTTAAAATAATTTCTGTAATCTTAAATTTATGTAGGCTAGTTTTTTTGCCTTAAGATGTAGCCAATCCTAAAGAATGTTCCATGTGCACTTGAAAATAATGTATTTTCTGTTTTTTATTTTTTTTAATGTAGTGTCCTGAAAATATCAATTAAGTTTGTTCTATTTTATCACTTGAGACCTGTGTTGCCTGATTAATTCTTTGTCTGAGAAATTCATTTCTAAATATAATGATTTGGGCCCTCTTCTTTTTTTTTCTTGATGAGTCTGACTAAGTGAAAGTGAAAGTCGTTCAGTTGTGTCTGACTCTTTGTGACCCCATGGACTGCACAATCCGGGGAGTTCTCCAGGCCAGAATACTGGAGTGGGTAGCCATTCCCTTCTCCAGGGGATCTTTCCAAGCTTGGGATTGAACCCAGGTCTCCCACATTACAGGCAGATTCTTTACCAGCTGATCCACCAGGGAAGACCAAGAATACCCCTTCTCCAGCAGGTCTCCCCCACCCAGGAATCAAACTGGGGTCTCTTGCATTGCAGGTGGATTTGTTACCAGCTGAGATATCAAACTAAAGTTTTATCACTTTTTATATTCTCAAAGAACCACATTTCATTGATCTTTTCTATTCTTTTCTACATCTCTGTTTCATTTATTTCTGCTCTAATTTTTATTATTTCTTTCCTTCTATTAACTTTAGGTTTTGAATGCTAGCCTTTATCTAGTTGCTTTAAGTGTGAGGTTAGGTTGTTTATTTAAGAGTTTTCTTACTTTCTGAGGTAAGATAATATCGCTATAAATTTCCCTCTTAGAACTGCTTTTGCTATGTCCCATATGTCTTGGAATGTCATATTTTCATTTTCATTTGTGTCTTGATATTTTTTTTTCCTCTATGATTTCTTCACTGTTCCATTGGAAGTTTAGTAACATATTATTTATCTCAACATTTTGTGTTTTTCACAGTCTGTTTTTTCCTGTAGTTGGTTTCTAATCTCACAGCATTGTGGCTGGAAAAGCTGTTTAACTTGATTTCAATTTTCTTAAATTTACTGAGGCTTGCTTTGGGCTTCCCTGGTGGCTCAGACAGTAAAGAATTTGCCTGCAATACAGGACGCCCAGGTTCAATTTCTGGGTTGGGAAGATCCCCTGGAGAAGGTCATGGCAACCCACTCTAGTATTCTTGCCTGGAGAATCCCATGGACAGAGGAGGCTGGCAGGCTACAGGCCATAGGCTCCCAAAGAGTCAGACATGGCTGAAGCAACTTAGCACACACATACATGCTTTGTGCCCCAGCATGTGGTCAATCCTGGAGAATGTTCCGTGTGTACTTGAGAAAAATGTGTGGTCTGCTGCTTTTGGATAAAATATCCAATAAATATCGATTAAGTCTACCTGATCTACAGTGTCATTTAAGGCTTGCATTTCCTTATTGATTTTCTGTCTGGATGATCTGTTCATTGGTATACGTGGGTGTTATCTTCCCCACTCTTATCTGTGTTACTCCTGATTTCCCCTTTTATGGCTCTTAGCATTTACCTTATGTATTGAGTTACTCCTATGCTGGGTGCATATATATTTACACTTGCTATATCTTCTTTTTGGATTGATCCCATGATCATTATGTAGTGTCCTCCTTTGTCTCTTGTAAAAGTCTTTATTTTAAAGTCTATTTTGTCTGATATGAGTATTGCCAACCCTTCTTTCTTTTGATTTCCATTTGTATGGAATACCTATATCCATTCTTTCACTTTTTGTCTTTTTGTGTCCCTAGATCTGAAGTGGATCTCTTGTAGACAACATATATACGGGTCTTGCTTCTGTATCCATTCAGTCAATTTATGTCTTTTGGTTGGAACATTTAATCCATGTATGTTTAAGGTAATTATAAATATGTATATTCTTATTTCCACTGTGCTAATTGTTTCAGATTTGTTTCTGTAGGTCTTTTTTCTTTCCTCTTTTCTTCTTTTGTGTTTGATGACCATCTTTAGTGTTGTATTTGGATTCCCATTTCCATGTTTGTGAATAGCTACTAAAGATTACATGAGGTATTGATATAGCAGTCTATATACATACAAGATAGTTTTAAGTTGCTGATATCATAATTTAAAATTCATTTAAAATATCCTGCATTTCTACTTTCTTCTTTTCATGATTATTGGTTTTATACATTTGCATGTATATAATTTCCTATGTTTAATCTATGTTTGCCTTCTCTAGTGAGCTTTTCCATTTATAATTTTCTTTTTTCTAGTTGAGGCCTTTTCTTTTCCATCTAGGGAAATTCCTTTAGCATTTTCTGCAAAGTTTATTTGATGGTGCTGATTTCTCTTAGCTTTTGCTTATTTGTAAAACGATTTATCCATCCAATCTGAATAGAGCCTTGCTGGTTAGAGTATACCGGAGTTATGGTTTTTTGTTTCCATCATTTTAAATATATCATACCACTCCCTTCTGGCATACAAAGTTTCTGCTGAAAATCACCTGATTACTTTACGAGGATTCCTTTGTATATTATTTGTTGCTTTTTGCTTGTATGCTTTTAATAGTTTCTCTTAGTCTTTAACTTTTGTCAGTTTGATTAGCACATTATTGACCAGAAATGTATTAATATGTCTTTTGTTACCCAAATGTTATTGACCAAAGGCATATCAAGAGGTTTTTAAAGAGCAATAAAATTAATCTTTCCATAAGAATGTGCTAGAGTTTAAAATTGATCAAGGGTTCATTATAAGATTATATTAAGATTGCCATTATCATTCACATTTTTCCCCATTAATTTTTTGTTTCAACCTTGAGTATATTATACATGTAAAATTTTTAAAAATGACACATTGCACAACTTGAGGGAAAATTTTTTTGGTGAACTTTATGCAGCTACTTTCTTGAATGTCCAAGCAACATGTATACTAGTATCTCAGAAGATAATATAAAAGTAATTGTGGTTTTGAGTCATGAACTTCAAATCATTATACTAGGTTCAAACACATCTTTATTAGGCATAATAGGAACCATTACAATCAAGACAGTTTTCCAATAAGAAATAAGTTTGTTCATTCCTGTAGTATAAAATGTCATGCTTCAGAATTCAGTGGGCTCCTGGAAAGCATTTTCTGCATCCTGCTGGTTGTGAAAATGTTTTCCTCGCAAAGAGTTGTTGAAATGATTGAAGTAGTAGTTGGTTGGCAAGAGGTCAGGCGAATATGGCAGATGAGGCATAGCTCAATACATTCAACTTTTGAAGCATTGGCTGTGCTATGTGCAGTGAATCATTATCATGGAGAAGATTTGGACCCTTTCTGTTGACCAATGCTGGCTGCAGGCATTGAAGTTTTAAATGTTCATCACTTTGTTGAGCATACTGCTTTTTTATTAAATATAAATGTATTTATTTTAATAGGAAGCTAATTGCTTTACAATATTGTATTGGTTTTGCCATACATTGACATGAATCTGCCATGGGTGTACATGTGTTCCCCATCCTGAAGCCCCCTCCCACCTCCCTCCCCATCCTATCTCTCTGGGTCATCCCAGTGCACCAGTCCCGAGCACCCTGTATGATGCGTCGAACCTGGACTGGTGATTCATTTCACATATGATAATATACATGTTTCAATGCCATTCTCCCAATTCATCCCACCCATGCCCTCTCCCACAGAGTCCAAAAGACTGTTCTATACAGTCTGTGTCTCTTTTGCTGTCTCGCATACAGGGTTATCATTACGATCTTTCTAAATTCCATATATATGCGTTAGTATACTGTACTGGTGTTTTACTTTCTGGCTTACTGCACTCTGTATAATAGGTTCCAGTTTCATCCACCTCATTAGAACTGATTTCAAATGCATTCTTTTTAATGGCTGAGTAATATTCCATAGTGTATATGTACCATAGCTTTCTTATCCATTCATCTGCTGATGGGCATCTAGGTTGCTTCCATGTCCTGGCTAGTATAAACAGTGCTGTGATAAACATTGGGGTACATGTGTCTCTTTCATTTCTGGTTTCCTTGGTGTGTATGTTCAGCAGTGGGATTGCTGGGTCATATGGCAGTTCTATTTCCAGCTTTTTAAGGAATTTCCACACTGTTCTCCATAGTTTGCATTCCCACCAACAGTGTAAGGGGGTTCCCTTTTCTCTACACCCTCTCAGCATTTAATGCTTGTAGACTTTGGGATAACAGTCATTCTGACTGGCGTATAATGGTACCTCATTGTGGTTTTGATTTGCATTTCTCTGATAATGAGTGATGTTGAGCATCTTTTCATGTGTTTGTTAGCCATATGTATGTCTTCTTTGGAAAAATATCTGCTTAGTCTATTGGTCCATTCTTTGATTGGGATTGAGCTGCAGGAGTTGCTTGTATATTTTTGAGATTAATTCTTGTCTGTTGCTTCATTTGCTATTATTTTCTCCCATTCTGAAGGCTGTATTTCCACTTTGCTTATAGTTTCCTTTGTTGTGCAAAAGCTTTTAATTTTAATTAGGTTCCATTTGTTTATTTTTGCTTTTATTTCCAATACTCTGGGAAGTGGGTCATAGAGAATCTTACTGTGACTTACATCAGAGAGTATTTTGCCTATGTTTTCCTCTAGGCGTTTTATAGTTTCTGGTCTTATGTTTAGGCGTTTAATCCATTTTGAGTTTATTTTTGTGTATGGTGTTGGAAAGTGTTCTAGTTTCATTCTTTTTCAAGTGGTTGACCAGTTTTCCCAGCGCCACTTGTTAAAGAGGTTGTCTTTTCTCCACTGTATATTTTTACTTCTTTTGTCTAAGATAAGGTATCCATAGGTACATGGATTTATCTCTGGGCTTTCTAGTTTGTTCCATTGATCTGCATTTCTGTCTGTGCCAGTACCATACTGTCTTTAAGACTATGGCTTTGTAGTAGAGCCTGAAGTCAGGCAGATTGATTCCTCCAGTTCCATTCTTTTCTCTCAATATTGCTTTGGCTATTCTCAGTTTCTTGTATTTCCATACAAATTGTGAAATTATTTATTCTAGTTCTGTGAAAAATACTGTTGGTAGCTAGATATGGATTGCATTGAATCTATACAATCCTTTGGGTAGTATACTCATTTTCACGATATTGATTCTCCCAATCCATGAATACAGTATGTTTCTCTATCTATTTGTGTCCTCTTTGACTTCTTTCACCATTGTTTTATATTTTTTACATACAGGTCTTTTGTTTCTTTAGGTAGATATATTCCTAAGTATTTTATTCTTTTCGTTGCAATGGTGAATGGAATTGTTTCCTTAATGTCTCTTTCTGTTTTCTCATTGTAAGTGTATAGGAATGCAAGGGATTTCTGTGTGTTGATTTTATATCCTGCAACTTTATTATATTCATTGATTAGCTCTAGTAATTTTCTGGTGAAGTCTTTAGGGTTTTGTATGTAGAGGATCATGTCGTCTGCAAACAGTGAGTTTTACTTCTTCTTTTCCTATTTGGATTCCTTTTATTTGTTTTTCTGCTCTGATTGATGTGGCTAAATCTTGCAAAAATATGTTGAATAGTAATGGTGAGAGTGGGCACACTTCTCTTGTTCTTAACTTTAGGTGAAATGCTGTCAGTTTTTCACCATTGAGGACAATGTTTGCTGTGGGTTTGTTATATATAGCTGTTATTATGTTGAGGTATGTTCCTTCTACCCATGCTTTCTGGAGGGTTTTTATCATAAATGGATGTTGAATTTTGTCAAATGCTTTCTCCCTTGTCTATTGAGATAATCATATGGATTTGTCTTTCAATTTGTTAAGGTGGTGTATTACACTGATTGGTTTGTGGATATTGAAGAATCCTTGCATCCCTGGGATAAAGTACACTTGGTCATGATGTATGATCTTTTTAATATGTTGTTGGATTCTGTTTGCTAGAATTTTTGTTAAGGATTTTTGCATCTATTTTCATCAGTGATATTGGCCTGCTGTTTTTTTTTTTTTTTTTATGGCATCTTTGTAAGATTTTGGTTTTAGGGTGATGGTGGCTTCATAGAATGTGTTTGGAAGTTTACCTTTCTCTGCAATTTTCTGGAAGAGTTTGAATAGGATAGGTGTTAGCTCTTCTCTAAATTTTTGGTAGAATTCAGCTGTGAAGCCATCTGGTCCTGGGCTTTTGTTTTCTCGAAGATTTCTGACTACAGTTTCAATTCCCATACTCATGATGGATCTGTTAAGATTTTCTATTTCTTCCTGGTTCAGTTTTGGAAAGTTGTACTTTTCTAAGAATTTGTCCATTTCTTCCAAGTTGTCCATTTTCTTGACATATAGTTGCACATCGTAGTCTCTTATGATCCTTTGTATTTCTATGTCGTGGGTTATGATCTCTCCATTTTCATTTCTAGTTTTGTTGATTTGATCTTTCTCCCTTTGTTTCTTGATGAGTCTGGCTAATGATTTGTCAATTTTATTTATCTACTCAAAGAACCAGCTTTTGTCTTTGTTGATTTTTGCTATGGTCTCTTTTGTCTTTTGCATTTATTTCTGCCCTAATTTTTAAGTTAACTTTCCTTCTACTAACCCTGGGGTTCTTCATTTCTTCCTTTTTAGTTGCTTTAGGTGTAGAGTTAGTTTGTTAATTTTACTTTTTTTTTTCTTGTTTCTTGATATAAGCCTGTATTGCTATGAACCTTCCCCTTAGCACTGCTGTTACAGTGTCCAATAGGTTTTGGGTTGTTTTGTTTTCATATTATTCGTTTCTATGAGCCTACTTCTTAGATGTTTTGCTGAGTTTTGGTGGGACTCAGAAAGCTGTAATGGATCAGACCAGCATTAGATCACCAAACAGTGCCCATGACCCTTTTCCGTGCAAGTTTGGCTTTATGAAGTGCTCTGAAGCTTCTTCTCAGTCCAACCACTGAGCAAGTTGTCACTGATTGTCACATAAAATCCAATTTTATCACATGACACAATCTGATTGAGAAATAGTTCATTGTTGTGTAGAATAAGAGAACACAGCACTTCAAAACAAGCATATTTTTATATTTTTATTCAGCTCATGAGGCACCCACTTATTGAAGTTTTTCACCTTTCCAATTTGCTTCAAATGCTGAATAATCATAGAATAGTTGATGTTGAGTTCTTCTGTTTTCTCATGTAGTTGTAAGAAGATCAGCTTTGATGATCCTCTCAGTTGGTTGTTGTCAAATTCCAATGGCCAGCCACTATGCTCCACGTCTTCAAGGCTCTCGTCTCCTTTGCCAAACTGGTTGAACCACAACTGCACTGTATTCTTATTAGCAGTTGCTGGGCCAAATGCGTTGTTGTTGTTACAAGTTATCTCCACTGATTTATGACCCATTTTGAACTCAAATAAGAAAATCGCTCAAGTTTGCATTTTGTTTATCATTTCTATAGTCTAAAATAAATATAAAAAAAACAGCAAATAATAAATCATTAGCAAAAAATCACAAACTGAGTTATGTGTGTTAAAATTATATATAACATAACCACATTTATTTAAGAACATATTCCAATATCAGCAAATTTCAACAATACAAGAACTGTAATTACTTTTGCACCAGCAGCCACCTTTTCAGAATATATCTCTAAATCAGACGATGTGACTCTTAGATCAATAACAACAATAAACACAACAAAAACTTAGTGATTGATTCTGATACAGAAAGATAAAATGAAGCTCATGATAGTGGAGAACGTCCCTTTGTTTCTACAGAAGAGCGGACTGAAGACAAGATTTCTCAAAAATTAGATTTTACAGGTAATGTCATGTGTATACTGTCATATGTTACAACCTGCATAGTGTTATTGAAATAACAGAATTAAGTTTTGACGAGCCAAAATATAAAACACTAGCCACAGGCATTAGTTTCTGCAATAATTTCTCAGTCAGTAATGAGCTATTATGTGTCTTTACATGTTCCTCCTTTCTTTATGCCTATATGAGACTCTCTGTGCTTCTTGGATTTGGTCACTGTTTTCTTTCCCAGGTCAGGGAAGTTTTCAGCTATTATCTCTTTAAATATTTTCTCATGCCCTATCTCTCTCTCATCTCCTTTTGGGAGAAGAGAATATGAATGTTAATGAGTTTAATGTTGTCTTGGAGGTCTTTTAGTTTTCCTCATTTTTTCCCTTCCTTTTTTTATTTATTCTGTTCTGTGGCTGTGATTAACACCAGCTGTCCTCCAGCTCACTTATTCATTCTTCTGCCTCATTTATTCTGTCATTGATTCCTTCTAGTGTGTTTTTCACCTCTGCCATTGTTTTTCTGTTTCTACCCTCATTAGGTTTTATTTTCCATAGTTTCTTTTGTATGTAAAAAAAAAAAAAGAATTTTTTGAGGAAAATTAGAGCTGAATGACAAAGAAAGTACTACATGTCAAAAAATGCCTGCAGATAATCTCCAGTATATGCACATTTTTGTATTAAAAAGGGAAAATACAATAAATAAAAATATGTCTGATTTATTCATAAACATTTTAGAAGAGTCCTAAATGAAAATATTACTTAATTCAAATCATTAGTGAGTTACATAAAGATTTATCATGATCAGAGTTAGGATTTATCCTAGGAAAGAAATAATGCTTCAGCAACAACAAAAAATCTTATTGATATACTTTAAAGCCCCATTAATTAACTTAATTGCAAAAATTACATCATTAGCTCAAAAACAGAAACTCATCTGATAGATTTCACCATCAATTATAGGTTGAACATATAGTGGAGATCCAAGTCAAAACAATGAGACGAGATAAAAAGAAAGGTGTATAAAGATTAGAAATGAAGAAAGACTTTTTTTTTTTTGCAGTAGCCACACCCATCTGCATTAAAATGTCAACATAATCTATGTGAGAATATGTAACATTTATTCCCTGGTGGCTCAGATGGTAAAAAATCTGCCTGCAATGTGGGAGACCTGGGTTCGATCCATGGGTTGGGAAGATCCCCTGCAGGAGGACATGGCAACCCAATCCAGTATTCTTGCCTGGAGAAGCCCCATGGACAGAGGAGCCTGGGGGGGGCTACAGTTCACAGGGTCACAAAGAGTCAGACATGACTGAATGACTCAACACAGCACATATTTAATAGATGAAATATTAAATTGAGAAAGGAGAGGGCAAAAGAGGGGGAGAGAGAGAGATAGGTCAGTCAAGTTGCTGGATAAAATAAACAAATTCAAAGATTAAGAAAATTATTTTACAGTAACAGAAATTATGTAGACATTTTAATGTTAATATTCAAGATAGTAACAATATCTACAAACTATCAAGAAACTAATCTAGTGATGAATAAATAAGATCTTTATTAATAAAAATGTAAAGCTGTATTAATGGACATAAAAGAGATTTCAATAAATGGAAAATACACCATGTTCATGGAAAGAAGGTCATTATTTAACATACATTAATTCTTTAAAAAGTTAGCCTATACATTTTAAATTAAAACCTGCACATTTTTATGGAAAGGACTTCACAGTGGAAGACTTATGTGTAAAATAAAAGTAGTAAAAATCAATTAGAAAATTGCTTCGAATTTCCAGTCCAGCATGAAAATAGCTTGAAAGTTGTCACTGTTTTACCACAGATAAAAAGCTGAAAAAACTAAACATCAACAGCTTTACAAGATCTGTCAGAGAATGGAGGTTACAAGGCAAATTTCTGCCCCCAAGTTAAAGAGAAATATCAGTATATATAGAAAAATCACAACTTATAAGAACAAAAGGCTGTGAGGAAAAAAACCTCCATGGGAATCAGTATTGGAGTAGAAAACTTGAACTACAACTTATGATTTAATGAAAGTTCAGTATGGACAACTCAAAGAGATAAAAACTAAAGAAGGTTCTAGTCTATGGATGGGAGTACTTAAATATTTTTGTGAGTTTTACTTCCAGGAGTTCTACCAGGTTCTCAAAGTGAAGACTGGAAGAAAAAAATCCCCTTGCATTTCCTGCTGGGGAGAGAAAAGGAAGTTATTTTGAAATATGCCAGAACATTCTGTTCTTCTTAAGGCTTGCCCTCAAGAGAAATAATTTATTAGAGTCTAAACTATTGGGGTTCTATCATGGTCTAATAATCTAGGGAATGGAAATATCCAACTCCAGCCCTCTCTCTCCTGCCACTTGTGAGAAGAGAAAGACTCAACTACAGATCCCACTAGTCTTCTGTGTGGAGGAAAAAAAGTACTCAATCCTAGTCCCCTCTAGCCATCTAGTCCCTTCTTAGATGGGAGGAACCAAGAAACACTTGTGAAGTTCACAGTCCAGGGGTATAGGCTCACTAAAGCAGAGACATAATCATGAGACTAAAGAACAATTGTCATCTCCCCACAACCTATCACCACATTATTAAAAGTCTCTTGGCTGTAAGTCCTTTCATCCAGTACATTTCTGGCATTCAACAAAAATTTTCAAAGCATACTAAAGGGCAGAAAAAATTTGAAGAGAGAGAGAGAGGGCAAGCATCAGAAGCAAAGGCAGATATGACAAGAATATTAGGATTATTAGACCAGAAAATTAAACTAGCTATGATTAATATGCTACAAGATTAATCAGTAGGCAGCATACCAGAAGAGAAGGGCAACTTGAGAAATGAAAATTCTAAGAATGAATCAAAAGAGATGTTAGAGATTAAAAATATGAAAACAAAAGTAGAGAATGCTCTTGATTGACTTATTAACAGTCTAGTCCAGGGAAAGGAAAGAATATCTCAGCTTGAAGATATGTCAATATAAACTTCCAATAGTGAAAATAAGAACGAAAGAAAAAAAAAAAAAAAAAACTGAGAAAAAGAATAAAATATCCATGAACTGTGTGACAAAATGTGTGACAAAATGTGTACCATGTATGGTATCAGGAATACCAGAAAGAGAATGAGAGAAAAAAAAAAAAAAAAAGAAAGAGAAGAAGATATATTAGAAGCAATAGTGACTGAAAACTTCCTCCAAATTAATGTCAGACACAAAAGCACAGATTCAAGAAGCTCAGAGAACACCAAGCAGAAAAACTGTCAAAAAGAAAAAAACCCTTCAACTAGTCATATCATATTCAAACTACAGAAAATCTAAGATAAGTTCTTGAAAGAAGTTAGAGGAAAGAAACAACTTTAGTACAGCAAAAATAAGAATTGCATCTGATTCCTCATACGAACTTATGAGCCAGAGATGAGAGTAAAATGTTTAAGGTATTAAGAGAAATAAAACATCAACTTAGAATTATGTATCCTATAAAATTACCCTTCAAAAGTGGAGAGATAAGTACTTTCTCAGACAAACATTGAGAAAATGTGGCTAGCAGAACTGTCTTGTAAGAAATTATAAAAAATAAGGGTAAGAGTTCTTCATAAAGGAGGAAAATCATATATATCAGAAACAGATTTGCATAAAAAAAGGAAAAGCATTAGAAAAAGAATGTTATGCACACTCAGTTGCTAAGTTGTATCCAGCTGTTTGTGACTCAATGGACTGTAGCCTGCCAGGCTCCTCTGTCTATGGTATTTTCCAAGCAAGAATACTGGAGTGGGATGCCATTCCCTTTTCCAGGGAACCTTCCTGACTAAAGGATTGAACTGGTGTCTCCTGCTTGGTAGGCAGATTCTTTACCACTGCACTACTTGGGAGGGCCAGAAAAAGAATAAGTGAGTGAAAGTAAAAAACAAAACAAAACAAAAACACTTCTATTTTTCTTCTTATTAACTGATCTACCAGAAACAATTTATTCAAAATAATAATAGAAATAATCATAGATTTTAGCTCAGGTATAAGTAAAATGAATCTTAAAAATGATAACAGGGACAGAAGAGATGAATTAGGAACAGCTGCTATAAAGTAATTTTACTATCTATGAAGTGCTATAGTGTCACCTGAAAGTGGACTTGGATTACTTCTAAATGTATATTGCTAACTCTAGGAAAAGTAAAAAAAAAAAAGCAAAAAACAGTTAATTGATAGTCTAATATAGGAGAAAAAGTGGAGACATATAAAATGCTCAATTGAAACAAAAAAAAAAAGCAGAGGAAGATTTGAGGACAAAATTTGGAATGAAGAATAAAGACAATGAATATAAAACAGTCATATATATGGTAAATATTAATAAAACCTATATCACCAACCATTTCAAATGCCAATGGCCTAAATATACCAGTTAAATGACAGAGACTGTCACAGTGGAGCAAAAGAAAAAAAATCAAGAAAAGTAAAAGTGGTCCTTAAGAAACCCACTTTATTATATATATAGATACATATTATATATGTACATATATATTAATTAAAGGTCTGCAGAAAAGTATACCATAGTAATACTAATCAAAGAAAGTTGAGGTTGGTATGTTACTTATAGACACAGCTACTTTCAGAGCAAGGAAATTTATCAGGGATAAAGAGAGATATTGCATAATGATAAAAAAGTCAGTTGTTGAAAAAGACATAAAATTGGTCATGTGTATATGCCTAACAACAGAGAGTCAAAATGTGTGAGTCAAAAGGTGACTGAACTACAAAGAGAAATATATGAATGAAATACTATATCTGGAGACCTCAATACCTTTCGCTCAGAAATACACAAAGCTAGCTGGCAGAAAAATCTGTAAAGATTTGAACTCAACAGAACTTTCAATCAATTCTTAAACCTCAACAAAAGGCAATGAACATCCTGATTACAAAAATGAGCCAAATACATTAACAGAACCTCACCAAAGAAGATATACATGTGACAAGTAAGCATATGAAAAGATGATGAACATTATATGTCGTTAGGGCTTCCCAGGTTGTGCTAGTGGTAAAGAACCTGCCTGCCAATGCAGAAGATGCAAGAGATGTGGGTTAGATCCCTGGGTGGGGAAGATGCCCTGGAGAAAGAAACGGTACCCACTCCAGTGTTCTTGCCTACACAGAGGAGCCTGGTGGGCTACAGTCCATAGTGTAGCAAAGAGTCAGACATGACTGAAGTGAAGCAAGCAAACAAGAAAGGGATTTATAAATTAAAACAACAATAAGAAATCACTACAAACCTATTAGAATGACTGAAATCCAAAATGTGGACAACACCAAATCCTGACAAGAATGTAGGCAACAGAGCTCTCATCCTCTGTAGAGGGGAATGCAAAACATGTACCATTTTGGAAAACAGTTTGGCAGTCTCTTACAAAACTAAACACTCTTACCATAATATCCAGGAATCAGCCTCCTGGGTATTTAACCAAATGAATTAAAACATATGTCCATTAAGAAACCTGCACACAGATGTTTACAGCAGTTTATTCATATTTTCCAAAACTTAGAAGCAACCAGGGTGTCTTTCAGTAGCTGTATGCATAAACTGTGGTACCTCCAGACAATGGAATATTATTAGCCCTAAAAAGAAAGCATCTATTAAGCCATAAAAATCCATGTGGGAACCACAAACGCATATTACTAAATGAAAGAAGCCAATCAAAAAAAAATATTTTAAGACACCAACTATATGACATTCTGGAAAACATAAAACTATGAGATGGTAAAAAGATAATTAGTATCCAGAAGACAAGAGGAAAGAAAAATTAATAGGTATAGCACAGGGCAGTGGAAATACTTTGTATGATACTATAATAGCGGATGTATGTCATTATACATTTGTCCAAACCCAGAGAATATATAAAACAATATTATACAACTATTAAACAATATTATGCAACATTATACAACTAAAGGCCATGGGTGATAATGATGTGTCCATGTAGGTCCACGGATTATAAAATATACCATACTAGTGCAAGATTTTGATAGTGGATGGGGCTCTGTGTGTTTGGAACAAGAGTTATATGCTAACTCTGTACTTTGTGCTCATTTTTGTTGTACACTTAAAACTGCCCTGAAGAACAGTCTATTTAAAGCTATTAGTGAGGCAAACATAAATTATTCTCTATTAGGAAAATTGTCTTACTATATGTAGTAAAAAATAAAGTGGGTCTTTATATCTTGCAGTATTAAAAACATATATACCAAATGGAGGTAACTCCAGGAAAGCTATGCCAAAGGCTAAAAAAAGGGAAAATTCACGTTAGAATCTGAGGATTGAGCTTAGGGATATGTTTGAAAAAGTTCCTTAAACTGATTCCAATATTCATTTTTTATTAATAGCCTCTTTTAACTGCTCATCTTAGTTACTCTACTATTTAGCACAACTGTATGGCTTGTGGCATGCTTTTAGTAAAATTTGGCCGAAGTTCTATGACTATATAATGATTTTAAAGTGCATAACTCTTCATATAAGGATTAGATCATGTCAGAGGTCACAAAGAAACTCCAAATTTTTATACATGCACACACACACACACATAGATATATATATATAGATACACACATATATCTATATATATAGATATAGATATTTTGTAAAATAAAATATTTATTAAAATTCTAACAATATGTTTTTGATTTAAGAGATTTTTAAAAACAGATTAGAGTAAAAGGAATCAGTGAAGACCAGCAAACTGAGACATAACCATGAAAATAATATTTGTTCTTACTATCATTATCATTACTAACATTTCAGTTCAGTTCAGTCACTCAGTAATATATGACTCATTGCGGCACCAAGGACTGCAGCACAATAGGCATCCTTGTTCATCACCAACTCCTGGAGCTTTTTCAAATTCATGTCCATTGAGCCGGTGATGCCATGCAACCAGCTCATCCTCTGTCATCCCTTTCTCCTTCAGCCTTCAACCTTTCCCAGCATCAGGGTCTTAACTAAGGAGTCAGCTCTTTGCATCAAGTGGCCAAAGTACAGGAGCTTCAACATCAATCCTTCCAATGAATATTCAGGACTAATTTCCTTTACGATTGACTAGCTTGATCTCCCTGCAGTCCAAGAGACTGTCAAGAGTCTTGTTCAACTCCACAGTTCAAAAGCATCAATTCTTTGGTGTTCAGCTTTCCTTAAGTTCCAACACTCACATCCATACATGACTACTGGAAAAACCATAGCTATGACTATACGAACCTTTGTTGGTAAAGTAATGTTTCTGCTTTATAACATGCTGTCTAGCTTTGTCATAGCTTTTCTTCCAAGGAGTAAGTGTCTTTTAATTTCATGGCTGCAGTCACTATCTGCAGTGATTTTGGAGCCCCCCAAAATAAAGTCTGTCACTGTTTCCACTGTTTCCCCATCTATTTGCTATGAAGTGATGGGACCAGATCCCATTATCTTCATTTTTTGAATGTTGAGTTTTAAGCTAGATTTTTCACTCTCCTCTTTTCACCTTCACCAAGAGGCTTTTTAGTACCTCTTCACATTCTACAATAAGGGCAGTGTCATCTGCATATCTGAGGTTACTGATGTTTCTTCTGGTAATCTTGATTCCAGCTTGTGCTTCATTCAGCCTGGTGTTTCACATGATGTACTCTCCATATAAGTTAAATAAGCAAGGTGACAAGAGTACAAGGTTTGTTGTACTCTTTTCCCAAAATGGAACCAGTTCACTGTTCCATGTCTGGTTATAAATGTTGCTTCTTGACCTGCATACAAGTTTCTCAGGAGACAGGTAAGGTGGTCTGGTATTCCCATCTCTACAGGAATTTTTCACAACTTGTGATCCACAAAGCCAAAGGCTTTAGTGTAGTCAATGAAGCAGAAGTACATGTTTTTCTGGAATTATCTTGCTCTTTCTATGATCTGATAGATGTTGACAATTTGATCTCTAGTTGTTCTGCCTTTTCTAAATCGAGCTTGAACATCTAGAAATTCTGGATTCACATACTGTTGAAGACTAGTTTAAAGAATTTTGAGCATCCCTTTGCTAGTGTGTGAGATGAGTGCAATTGTGTGGTAGTTGGAGCATTCTTTGGCATTGCCATTCTTTGGGATTGGTATGAAAAGTGATCTTTTCCAGTCCTGTGGCCACTGATGAGTTTCCCAAATTTGCTGGCATATTGAATTGGCAGTTGAACAGCATTATATTTTAGGATTTGAAATATCTCACCTGGAATTCCATCACCTCCACTAGCTTTGATCGTAGTGATGCTTCCTAAGGCCCACTTGATTTCTCAGTCCAGGAAGGGTGGCTCTAGGTGAGTGATCACACCATCGTGGTTATCTGGGTCATGAAGATCTTTTTTACATAGTTCTTCTGTGTATTTTTGCCACCTCTTCTTAATATCTTCTGCTTCTGCTAAGTCCATACCGTTTTTGTCCTTTATTGTGTCCGTCTCTGCATAAAAAAGTTCCCTTTGTATCTAATTTCCTTAAAGAGAACTATAATCTTTCCCATTCCATTGTTTTCTTCTATTTCTTTGCATTAATAACATAGGAAGGCTTTCTTATCTCTCTATCCTATTCTTTGGAACTCTGCATGCAGATGAGTGTATCTTTCCTTTTCTCTTTTGCATTTTGATTCTCTTTCCTCAGCTATTTGTAAGGCCTCCTCACACAACTGTTTTGCCTTTTTGCATTTTTTCTTGAGGATAATTTTGATCACTGCCTTCTAACCAATATTATGAATCTCTGTCTATAGTGCTTCAGACACTCTATTAGAATTAATCCCTTGAATATATTTGGCACTCCCACTGTATATTTGGAAAGGATTTGATTAAGTCATAGCTGAATGAACTAGTGGTTTTCCCTATTTTCTTAAACTTAAGTCTGAATTTAGCAATAAAGAGTTCATGATCTGAGTTACAGTAAGCTCCAGGTGTTGTTTTTGCTGACCATATAGAGTTTTAGTGCAAGTCAGGAAGCAACAGTTAGAACCAGACATTGAACAACAGACTGGTTCCAAATCAGGAAAGGAGTACGTCAAGGCTGTATATTGTCACCCTGCTCATTTAACTTATATGCAGAGCACATCATGAGAAATGCTGGGCTGGATGAAGAAAAAGCTGGAATCAAGTCTCTTGGGAGAAATACCAATAACCTCAGATATGCAGATGACACCACCCTTATGGCAGAAAGCGAAGAATAACAGAAGAGCCTCTTGATGAAAGTGAAAGAGGAGAGTGAAAAAAGTTGGCTTAAAACTCAACATTCAGAAAACTAGGATCATAGCATCTGGTCCCATCACTTCATAGCAAATAGATGGGGAAACAGTGGAAACAGTGACAGACTTTATTTTGGGGGGCTCCAAAATCACTGCAGATGGTGACTGCAGCCATGAAATTAAATGATGCTTGCTCCTTGGAAGAAAAGTTCTGACCAAACTAGACAGCATATTAAAAAGCAGAGGCATTACTTTGCCAGCAAAGGTCCGTCTAGTCAAAGCTATGATTTTTCCAGTAGTCACGTATGGATATGAGAGTTGGACTATAAAGAAAGCTGAGTGCCAAAGAATTGATGCTTTTGAACTGTGGTGTTGGAGAAGACTCTTGAGAGTCCCTTGGACTGTAAGGATATCCAACCAGTCCATCCTAAAGGAAATCAGTCCTGAATATTCATTGGAAGGACTGATGCTGAGGCTGATACTCCAATACTTTGGCCACCTGATGCAAAGAGCTGACTCATTGGAAGAGACCCTGATGCTCAGAAAGATTGAAGGCAGGAGAAGAGGATGACAGAGGATGAGATGGTTGGATGGCATCACCGACTCAATGGACATGAGTTTGAGTAGGCTCTGGGAGTTGGTGATGGACAGGGAGGCTTGGCATGCTACAGTCCATGGGTTCACAAAGGGTCAGGTATGACTGAGTGACTAAACTTAACTGAGCTGATAGATCTTCTCCATCTTTGGCTGCAAATAATAATATTTTTCATGATATTTTCCTATATCACAGTATCACAATATGTACATATGAGACTGCTTCCTCTACAGATTCAATTAATTCAAAATTCCTCTTTTAAATTGAGAAAATAAGTTAAAACTCTTGGTCAAAAATATAATGAACCCCAAAATTATAAAATTCGTGTAGTACAGTAAGTTTAACAGCTTATGGATGGTTCAGTTCAGATGAAATTTAATTCATGGACTGATACTTAATGTTTCCTAGGGAAATTATATTCCTCCAATGAAAGAGAAAATTTATAATTTTTCATCATATCATAGCATAACTATGTTTGCATGAGCTTTTATTTAATGATCATTGATATTATTTAATGATCCAATTTGTGACTTTTTAAGAATATCTGGGATGTGTGTTTCTTCCCCTATATAGATCGACTTCCTCTTTGATGAATTAGAGGGAGGTAGTCTTCCATTTCTTTGTAATGAAAAATGGATAGATATAACCAATAAAAAGGAAATAGAAATACTGACAACTTAGTTGATTTCCTTTTTCTATCTTTAGACACAGTTTCTTTTCTAACTACTCTTTAACAGAGAGTGATACTCATGAAATACTGTGTTTCTTCCATAATAACTCATCTCTTTTGAGTGTTTGTGTATAATTTCCTTCATCTCTCCTATGTCAGCAGTTCTACTGTTCTTTTCATTCATGTGAACAAATGAGGCAATTGATATCTTTTAATTTGTATTAGTTTTGAATCTTATTTATCCACATCCACTTTCCCTGTCATGATGCTTAAGTTATACCCAGGATTTCCAACTGCCTAAATGATACAACTTTATATCTTACTTGATAACTAGATCATAGGTAGGCAATGTACAGAAAGAACAAAGATATATATTGGGACAATATTTTAGAGAGGCTTATATAGCCCCGATGTATAGCTGAACACTATACTGTCAAAATTGAAGACATTTCCACCCATACATTGAGTTAACTAAACCTACTGTCCATTCCAGAATAGAGAGGTAGAGCGTTACTAACTACAAGTTTTTCTAGTGTTCAGAATATAAATTTATCTGGATAATTTAACTCAAAGAAAATTGTACATGTAAATACCTCAAATATTATGTTTATAAACTCTCCAAGATCACTGAGGATTCACATGCAAATCTTGGCCCTTAAATATCAGTTTTTTCAAGGTCATGGCTACTGAGGATGCATATCCATTAGGAGTATTTTGTTGAATGTAAAGTAGCTTATAGGGTGGATAGGAAAACTGAAAAAAAAAAAGAATTGTAATCAGGATAGGAATGGTTATGGAGAGGAATTATTATGAACTCAAATCTGAGTTAATGAACTGCACTTCCTTTCTTGCTTTACTTGCCTCATGATCCAAAGTTTAGGGAGACAGATTCCAAAAGACTGAGCTTATCTCACTTGTCCAATCCATTTCCATAACAACATAGTAAAAAGAGATTGGAAATGGGATTTTTAACAATTCCTCAAGTACTAAGTTTCTACGATTTACTAATGAATGAATGAAAACCTTAATAAAATCAAAATTACCAGAGTGCTATCTCATACATCTTCATGCTGATACAATACACTGTCTTTCCAATGCAGCAATTGGTATGATTTTCCTGTTTAGCATCATGGCCACCTAGGAATCAGACTGCAGAAACAACTCTAGTATCCTCAGAGAGGGAAAGGGGAAGGACAAGGACTTGAACTATGGACTATAGACTATAGACTTTGGTTCAAGACTCTACTTGAACCAAAGCATCACCATTCTTATTTATTTTTGTGCATTTCTAAAATTGTGTGTTTGAGAACCACTAATCCAAAGTTATAGAGCTGATGTTATAAATAAACTCTCTTAAATCTGCCTAGTGCTACCTGATTTCTATAGGAAATCCAAAATGGATATTTTGAAAATTTGGCAGTCATCATATTTATTATGTGGCAGAATTCTTGAACTTCCCAGCCAGTTTTTTTCTATCTATCCCTATGATGAGTGACTATATGACTAGTTTCATCAATTCTTGTCAAGATGATTATTGTGTCTAGATCTTATTGGATGTCTTAAAAATCATATTGTCATTGATTCTACATTTAGGAGCATAACAATATATATTATCTTTAAATATGGCCTTGCATTATGTTAACAATAATTTATATAATTCTCTTGTTATCCATCTCTCTTCTTTTTCTTCTAAGGATTTAATAAAGAAAAATGGGGCTGCTTATATCTTTAATAGCAAAGTCATAGGAAAAATCTTTTAAGACTTAACATGGTAATTTTTAACAGATGAACTAGGACAAAAATAAATAATTGCCTCTTGCAGTAAATAAAATTCTTTGATCTTTCTTAGAATTAAGAAAATGTATATTTCATTTAAAAATGCACTTATGATCAAGTATTCATCACAAATAATCATTCAGGGAAAGGCACAGATATTTGAAAATTTTCACACTATTTACTTTAATGGCTAATGCCCTGATCATCCCCTATGTGTGTATTATATATGTTAAGTAGTCAGAATAGGAAAAAGAAGTCCAAACTAGTGATGGCTAAAAGACAAAGAAAGAAAAAGCCTGCAAAAATAGAAAAAAAAAAAAAAAAGGAAGGTGCAAGCACTGGAGTGAGAACCTCAGGCGAAGCAAACAGCCCTCCTGTCTAGCCCAATTTACACAGGGCAGGCTCAGGGGGAGGAGAAAAAAAACATATAAAAAGAGGCAAAATTGAACTGCACACTTCTTTTGGGTCAGCCCACCCTCATGCCTCTAGGATGTATTTTCATTTGCTTACCAAATAAAACCGAGCTATAACTGAGCTGTAACACTGGTCCACTGCTTCAAATTTTTGCTGCAACAAGACAGGATCAAGGAAATTACACACTCCCCTGACATCTTTGGTGACATGACTTGGATTTAACCTGACTGAAAAAAACGTTGGCTCGGCCCCCATAAGGAGGAGGCCAAGCACAGCAGAAGCCCAACTCAGTGAAAACTCCCACAGTGGAAGCTGAATGTAAAGAAAACCCGGCACAGTGGGAGTGACAAAAAGCCAGCGTGCTGGAAACTGGGACAGTGAAAACAAACTCGGCTGAAAGCTCACGTGGCTCAGTCTCAGATTCCAGAAGACCTCCAGTTAAAGTAGGAGTTCCTTGCTCTTATGGATGAAAGGACATATGGCTAACAATATCTTAATTCCTTTACAATTTCTCATTTCTTGTTTCCTCAAACCCCCTGTGAACAGGCGAGCAGCAGTGGGTGCAATTGAGGGAATCTGGCAGGGGCAACTCCCCAGTGTGTCCCAAAGGCTCTATCATCTGCTGTGCCTTAGTACCTGCTGCCCAAGAAGGTGAGGGTTCTTCTGTCCTTAATCTTTGTGCCAAGGATCAAGCCAATGAAAATGTGAACACAGGTCAGACATTTAGCAGTTTTTCTGACAGGTTTTGAAGGGGATTCCTCAGCATGTTTTTTCCCACTGCTTTTTCCTCCCACCCTTCAGCCCCTATCTCCATCTATGCTACTGCTTACAAAGTATTGGGCAGGTCATCATCTTTCCTGAAGGGGAAAAGTTGTGTTTGAAACTGTTTACCTAAAACTGGTACTCAAACCCACGTGGCAGGGACTCTGTGCTATGCTTAATCACTCAGTCATACCCAACTGTGACTTGAGCCCAGCCAAAACCCATGGTGCCTGGTTTCAGGATCTAATGATGTTCAGGTTCTTGATGTCTCTTTGAAAAAAAAATTCAGTGACACAACGATAGGTAAGAGGTATATTTGTTTGGATTCACAGAGAAGCACACTCCAAGAGTGTGGACCATCACAGAAGATGAGTGTGGTGGCCATGGAATGTTGTGTGGTTAGTTTTCACAAGCTGGGTGAGTTCGTATGCTAATGAATGGGAGGATCTTTCCAACAATTGGGGAACCACCCACTCCTCAGTCTTTTGACAGTGACTTGAAGCTGTCCTGGCACCTCTGGGTGTATCATCTAGCTTGCAGATTGAAGATCAAGGTTTAGTTGAATTTGACTTGTTAGCTGGGACCCATTTGATTTTAATCAGTTTATGTTATGCCCTTGGGCTATGTCATTCTGTCAAGTTTTACCCTGCCCCCTTCCCTCCTGTTTCATGCTCTTTTCCTGAGCCCCATCTGGGCCCACGATATTGCTACTACAATCTTATGGAGGGACAACCAGAAAATAGTTGGCCCTTGGGAAGGAAATATAATATTCAATCCCTCTATATATTTAGGCCTTCATCTTCCATGTTTCCTACAACATGTGTAACAACAACATCTCTCAGTGAACCCGCTAGAGTGGGTGACAGGCACACAATGCCTGCTAGAAATCCAAGGGCAATTTGGCTTCTGGGGATAATGCTTGCCACTTTGGGAGTTAACCCTTCAGGTCGTTTGGGCCCAAACCCTTGCTACCCTTCTCCTAAAGTTGCAAACATACCCCCGGATCAAATCTGCACTCCACATTTATGGAACATCTGGTCTGTTGCCTCTTATCAATTTGTACTTAAGCCACTTACTAACTCCTACAACATAGCTCCACCCAGCTTATTACTAAAATACTCTCAATGCCTCTAACAGGACCAGATAACCCACTCCTTTGTCATTAATTGTGCTATTACCTAAAGTGGATCTATGACAATGAAATGTTTACCATTGGAAACACCCTAAACTGCTCTTATGGGGGACTAGGGGAGGAAATCAGTGACTTACATTCCCTTAGAGCAGTAAGAGGATAAGGATTATGGCTATTTTGCCAGGTTCCCAGTCACAGGGAACAGGCTTGGATTGCTTTACAACATGGTACCTATTCCCATCAGTGGTGGACAAATCAGCAATGAGTTAAGATTACAACCCATTAATCCTACCCAGAACTGGTCATTCTGGAGAACTTGGGGACACCCAACTCCAACCAGGGGTCCCAGGAGGTTGACCTGCCTCGACCTGCCTAGAGATATAGTCTTTGAGAGGTTGTCACACCTCAACCTGCTCAGGGATACACAAGTCCAGGGGTCCCAGGAGGTCGACATGCCTCAACCTGCCCAGGGACCCAATTCTCTGGACGCTGACCTGCCTCAGCAGGATTCTATCTCCAGGTGGTTGTCACGCTTCAGCCTGCCTGGGGATCTGCACCCTTACCTGGGTATGCCTGGCTCTCAGGTTGCAACAGTACTGGTTAATATAAGCTTCAGAAAGACTCAACCCTAAGGAAGCCCACACATGGAAATAGGAGGAAGCTTATTAGTTGTGGGACTGTGCCTGGTCTCAGCAATAACTCAGCAGCCCAATGAGAATGCCACTGACTTTCTGGAAAGGCTAAAAGAGGCCTTCCAGAAGTTTATGAATCTGGACTTAGACTCTTAAGAGGGATAGGTTATTTTAAAGGGCAAATTCCTGTCCCAGTGTGCATCAGATGTTAGGATAAAGTTATAACAGCAGCAGGACCCTGCTGCTTCTTTAGATGAGATGGTTCAGACAGTCACCAATAGCTTTTATAACAGAGAACAGGAGAGGAAGGCCAAGGCTCAGGAAAAGGAGAAAAGGAAAGGGACAAGCCATGTCCAGATGCTGGCTGCCCTCCAGGGAAACCCAATGGCAAACCCTGAGTCCTTAAAAAACAAGGCACGAGACAAATGCCTAATCTGTAGACAGGCCAAAGAGTGTCCAAACTGTGACTAGTCTCTTAAATGTCATCAATTGGGACATTAGGCGGCACTCTTCCCTGGGGACCCAAAAGCCTCAAGGTCAAGTGCCAAGCCTTCCCTCATGATGGTTCAATAGGACTGAAGCAGTCTGCTCCAGCCAGCCCACCTACCACAGATAACCATCATGGGGCTGGAGCCAACTGGTAGTAGCAGGTAAGCCCAAGAATTTTTTGGTTAACACAGGGGCCACCAACTCTGTCCTGACCTCCTATTCCAGAGCCTTCTCCTCCCAAACCTGTACCGTTTTAGGTGCTACAGGAAAAACAATTACACAAAGATTCACCCAAGCACTTACTTCTTTGTTGCTGGGATGGACAACTATTTTCCCACCAGCTTCTGGTAGTCCCTAAGTGTCCTACTCCCTTACTGAGGAGAGATCTTTCCCTGCTGTAGAAATCTTGCAGCTATTGCAATCCTGATAGAAGATACTTTAAAACTCTCTTTTGGGGTCAAACATTTTTACCAGCCACCAAGTGAAATAACTCTTAAATTGGAGAGACCATTTATGGATTTTGAATCAAAGGATCATCAGATATCAAGTAGTTCTGATGGAAAATTGAGGGCTGACTATATCCCCTTGTGAGGTTATTAACCCAGCTACCCTCCGGCCTACCCCCAAGGGCTCTCTCCCCTTTCACTCTTGACTAGAAACCTTGGACCACGGTACAAAACCCAGAGAAGGATTATCAGAAGATCCTCTGACCCATCCTGAGGAAATCTGGTACACTGATGGAAGCAGCTTTTTCTTGGATGGAAAAAGAAGACCCAGATATGCAGTGGTCTCCAATTTTGAGACCATAGAGGCTAAACCTTTGCCACCAGGTACTTTAGCCAAATTAGCTGAACTCATAGCCCTGACTCAAGCTTTAGAGCTGGGAAAAGGAAAAAGAGTAGCCATTTACACTGACTCCATGTACGTCTTTCTGGTGTTACATGCACATGCTACTATTTGGAAAGAAAGAGGCCACTTGACCACCCGAGGATTGCCAAACAAGTATGGTGATCAAGTATGGTGAAGATACTTAAAGCTAAGAGAAGGGCTTTCAAGAAGATCATATGGGGTGGTTCCAAAAGGAGGGACTCATTTTTCTTCCTGGGAACCTCCAATGGAACTTGGTTAACTCCTTACATACCATCACTCATTTAGGGAAGAAACCCCCCCCCCTTTCTTTCTCTGAAAGGTCCTTCAGAGGAACAGGCCTCCAAACAACTATAAGGCAAGTGGTCTCCTCTTGTCCCACTTGCCAATTAAACAACCCCCAAGGAGCTCAAAGACTGCAGCTGGCCCAGCCTGTCCAGTGACGTGGGACCTAGCCAGGAGAGGACTGGCAGATGGACTTCACCCAGATGCCAGTTTCTCAAGGATATAAATACCTATTAGTCATGATAGATACATTCACAGGATGGATTGAAGTCTTTCCCACCCAGACTGAGAAGGCTGAGGAGGTGGTAATAAAAACTGCTCCATGAAATCATTCCAAAATTTTCTCTGTCCAGGTCATTACAAAGTGACAATGGGACATAATTTACTTCTAAGGTCACCCAAAAGTTCTCTAAAGCATTGGGCATTACTTATTATTTCCATTGTGCCTGGAAGCCTTGGTCTTTAGGAAAAGTAGAAAGAGCCAACCATTTTTTTTAACCAGCAATAAAAAAGATAACCTGGGAAACCTCCCTGGTATGGAAGTAGGCTTTTACCAATAACTCTCCTCCTCACCCATATTTCCCCTAAGGAACAGGTTGGTCTTAGTCCTTATGAGATGCTATATGGGAGACCTTTTGTTTAGGTCAGTGACCTTTTCCTAGATCCAGAGGCTTGGACCCTCTGGTCTTATTCCATGGCCATTGGGCATTACCAACAAGCTATACACTTGTGGAGTGTCAAACAGGACCCAAAAGATGCTAAAGAGACACCACTATATGCTCCAGGGACTCAAGTCCTAATTAAAGTCTGGAAAGATGGGTCCACAAAGGCTCAACTCCAGCCCACATGGAAGAACCCCTACCCTGTAAAACTTTCTATCCCCACAGCAGTCAAGGTACAAGGGCACAACTCCTGGATTCACTACTCACAAGTCAAGCCATGGAAGAAAATAGAAGAGGACACTCAATACACCTGTGAGCCCCTGGGAGATCTCAGATACCTATTCAGGGCTACAAATGAGTGTCATTCTAATGGACACCCCCAAAATTAAGTTTCTGGGGATGAGCTTTCTCAGGATAGCTCTAAAGAGCCAACACAGCTTGGCAGGGGTTGTACTCCAAAATAGACAGGAGATAGATCTGATCCCTGAACAAGAAGGGACTTGAGCCATCTTGAATGAGACATTGTTTCTGGGTAAATACATCCAGCTAAGTTAAAGGAAGTCTCACAGTCTCAAGAAAAACGTTCAGATCCTATGGGATCTCAAAGAACGAGCTGAAGAGTTCTTGGGGTGGCTACAATCTCTCTATGGGGGATCCTTCTCTTGGTGATGGGGAATTTGGAGTTGGCTAATGTCCCTACTAATCCCTGTTATCACCATATTGATGCTGCTTATGATTGCCCCATGGCTTTCCTTGTAGCTCAGTTGGTAAAGAATCTGCCTGCAATGCAGGAGATCTGGGTTTGATTCCTAGGTCAAGAAAATCGCCTGGAGAGGGAAGTGGCAGCCCACTCTGGTATTCTTGCCTGGAGAATCCCATGGACAGAAGAACCTGGAGGGCTACAGTCCATGGGGTCACAAGAGTCAGACATGACTTAATGGCTAAACCACCACCACCATGATGACCCCATGAATTATCAGTTGTCTAACCCATTTTGTCTCTGCCCAGGTCAACAAGCTACAACATGCAATCCCAGTTCAACAAAGATATATAAAACTATATCTGACCACAGAAAGTATCACTTACCCTTAGATGAACATCACTATAAGGACTATGAGGCTTGAGAGAGGGAGGCCCAATGCCCCTGGCCATCCCAGCTCAGCATGAAGTAGCCAGAGAGACCTTGACGCTCCTACTCTCAAAGAACTGGGCCTCCCATCTCTTGGGGGCGGGGGGCGGATGTTAGTAGTTAGAATAGGAAAAAAGGTGTCCAAAATAGTGGTGGCTAAAAGACAAAGAAAGAAAAAAACCTGAGAAAATAGAACAAAGGAAGGTGGGAAGACTGGAGTGAGAACTTCAGGTGAAGCAAACAGCCTTCTTGGCTAGCCTAATTTACATAGGGAGGGCTCAGGGGGAGGAGAAAAAACATAAAAAGAGCCAAAATTGAGCCCTGCACTTCTTTTGGGAGGGCCCAGCCTCGCGCCTTGAGGATATATTTTCCTTTGCTTGCCAGATAAAACTGATCTGTAACCAAGTTGTAACACTGGTCTGCCATTTAATTTGAGCTGTAACTGAGCTGTAACACTGGCCCGCCACTTCAAATTTTTGCTGCAGTGAGAGAGAACCAAGGAAATTTCACACTTCCCTTGCATATATATTCATACATATTATATGTAAAATTTCCTTAAAGCTTAGCTAATAATGCTAAAAATATTTCAACTAATTTGATACATTATCTGGCTTCTCAATTTGACAGTTCAATATTGTTTCTAATAGAGTGACCCTTTAAGCAAGGGACGGTGCTGAAATTGGAAAAATACAACATAGTGATGTGAGTTAACTAGCATGCAATTTAAAGAGTTGGTAATAAAGGTAATGAATTACTAAAAATAGAATATATCCTAAACACCCATACTTGAGATAGTGTTGAAAGTTTCCTTTTCTTGTTAGGATTATTAACAGTTTCAGCAAATTAAGTAGAACAATTATTCTCAACTTTGAGTTAGGCTATCAGTTGGTAAAAATAGCCATATTAAAAGGAAAATTATATTTAATAATGTCTGATCTTACCACTAACATTTTTCAAATAACTCTAGCAAAAAAATATTGTTGACATTGACCAAAAAGCCTTGATCCATATTTTGAGGAAAAATACTGTTTTTATGATATGCATAGTAGTACTTTGTTTTCATTTTTGTCTTTCAGTACAAGACACAGCAAACTCACGTTGCAAAAGAAATATGCAAAATTTGAGACCTTATATGTGGACAAAAACAAAACAAAACAAGTAATATAACAGTCTTCAAAAATTCAAGGCAAAAATATTTTAGGTCAACTGCTTCTAGAAATGGAAGAATGTATCAAGATTTTTTTTATACTATGGTTTTAATGAATGTGGTTATTTACAATTTGGGCTACAAAATGAATATGTTACAACATGCACTGAAACATAAAGCAAGACCCTTCTACTCACTATGTGTCATCCTGGAGAGGGTGTGGAGATGAGGGAAGCCTCTTATACTATTGGTGGGAATGTAATTTGGTACAGCCACTATGGAGAACAATATGGAGAATCCTTAAAAACACTAAAAAGAGAGCTACCATATAATCAACCAATCCCACTCCTGGGTATATATCTGGAGAAAATAATAATTTGAAAATATATATGCACCCCAATGTTCACTGCAGCACTGTTTACAATAGCCAGGGCATGGAAGCAGCCTAAACCCATCTAGAGAAGAATGGATAAAGAAGATGTGGTACATAGATGCAATGAAATATTACTCAGCCATAAAAAGGAATAAAATCGTGCCATTTGCAACATGGATGCACATAGAGATTATCACACTAAGTGAAGTAAGACAGAGAGAGACAAATGCCATATGATATCACTTATATATGAAATAAAACATGACACAAGTGAACTTATTTACAAAACAGATTCACAGACTTAGAAAGCAAAATTATTGTTACCAAAGGGAAAGTTGGGGGGCTAGAGATAAAGTTGGAGTTTTAGATTAATGTATACATATGACTATAATGACTAATAGTCATATTAGTATACACACTACTATAAAATATATATACATATAACATATACACACTACTATAGTGATTAACAGTCAACAAGGCTCTAATGTATAGCACAGGGAATTCTACTCAGTATTCTGTAATAACCTAAATGGGAAAATAATCTGAAAAAGAACAAATATGTATATATATATAACTGAATCACCTTGCTATGTACCTGACATTAACACAACATTGTAAATCAACTGTGTGTGTTAGTCACTCAGTCGTGTCCAACTCTTTGCGACCTCATGGGATATAGCCCGCCAGGCTCTTCTGTCCATGGAATTCTCCAGGCAAGAATACTGGAATGGTATTACCATGCCATTACTTTCTCCAAGGGATTTTCCCTACTCAGGGATTGAACCTGGGTCTCTTGTGCCACAGGCAGATTTTTTACCAATTGAGCTATACTCTGATATAAAAAATAAAATAACTCATCACAAAACCCCCAAAACAATTTAAAGATTAAGAATGGATATGATTTCTATTCTATAAAAAAAAAAAAAGTGTATGAAAAATGGACTGTAAAAATTATTTTTTTTAATTATCTCTTTCATATCCAAAGTACATTTTTAGGGATGAAAGAAATAAGACACTAGGTTGTCCACTGGGTTCATGTAATAGTCATCTGGGCATTGCATGAAAAGATTGGTAAAGAGGCTATTGCTTTAGAATGTTTGTAATGAAGAGGAAAATATTGCAGAATCACTAAGTATTGCTGAGTTTAAATAGCTTAAGGGCTTTTTATGTTTGATTCATATTTCTCTCCCTAATGCTCCCAGAGATCATCACAAAGGTGGATTAAAGTGTGTTTTGGAATAAAACTCTTTTGTAAGAAAGAAAATGCACTAAAACAGAAACAAAGGCCCTTCTACTCACTATGATTCATCCTGCCACAGGGCCTTTGCACTTGCCATTCCTTTTGCCTGAAATGTTATTTCCTCCCTTTTTTCCCAAATTAAATTCTATTCCTACATCACTCAGCTCTTAGTTCAAGTGATTAAATCACAACTTAATTAGATTTCTCAGATAAGGTGACATGAAATATGTCATTTATTTGTTTGTTTGTTTTATTTTGTCCCACTTTATTATTCTGCTGCCTTGAGACTGGACTTAGAACATAAGAACACAAGCATTACCTTACCTAGGGAAGACAGAGTAATTAATGAGCTGATAGAAGTCTGAGTTTCTAAGTACACTGTGGAGCAAAGATGTCATATCAGTCCTGATGGTCTTCTTCTGGACTTTTATGTGAGAGAAGGCATTTATCTTGTTCAATTCACATGTTTGGATTTCTCTTACTCTCAGTTCAATGTAACCCTAATTGATAAACCACCATTAGAGACTCTGATAGCATCATTCTTTCAATAAACATATTCGGTTTTTAATTGTGCTTAATAGTATTATTAACTTTTGGATTAATAATCTGTATCCTCCTCACTGAATAGTAAGTTTCATGAAGGTAAGGACTGTATTAACCCTTGTACTCATATCACCGTAGCACAGTGAAATATAAAAGAAAGGAGTGAGAGAAGGAAGGAGGAATGGAGGAAGGAAGGAAAGAGCAAAGGAATAAAGAGAATGTACTAAGTTTATCCTCCATACTCCTAAGTCTTCCTTCTCTAAGGAGTGAAGTAGTGCCTCAGTGGTGCAGTGTCCCTTTTAAAAGTACTCTGTGCTCTCAAGTTATCTTTACTTTTGAAAACTTTTCAGTAGGTGATCTAAAAAACAT